>NC_056743.1:811707449-811729949 GCF_019279795.1 Protopterus annectens
GATCATATACTATGCCGAAAGCTAAGGTAGAAGAAATATAAAATTTCTTCTTAAGCTTGTCAAGGTTTTTTCCCCATGTTATTATAAAGGATGTTAGCTGCAGTAAGTTACTTGTCAAAGGCTAATACTGACAGAAAAATCACTTCTGGTTTTGTCCTGGGATTTAAAGGAAAGTTTGGAAGGATAGGGCACCTTATATAATTTATCAGAGTTATTAGGAGCTGATCATTGACTATCAGGTAAATTACTAGCCATCCCATTAAATAAAATCCTTCATTCTGGCCATAATAACTGAAAAAAACAACTCTTTGGGAAAGGAAACTGAAGAATAGTCTCACTCAGAGCTACGTTTCTGATTCAGGAGTGGAACAAATTTTTATCTTTTTGTTTCATTTTCCTGGAAGAACTCCCATAAATATAGAGTGGCTAGAAGAACCATTTTTACCCTGGAAATGAATCCTGATAGTAGGAAAGCAAAGAAATGCCATTTACTTCCTTTTCCGATACTGTTAAGGTTGATTCCCCTTTGCCCAAGACAGGCAGCCTAGCAGTTGCAGAGGACGTGCCTGTCTTCCAGCCCTTAGTCGCTCTCTGAGAAGCACACAAGGAGGACTAAGAGGAGAAGAGAATGGTCTGAAGAACATAGAATGGCCACAGCAAAATCAAATATCAGCAGATGAGGCAAATCATTAGCTGGATGAAAACTGAAGCCTCTTCATTTAATTTTAACTTCTTGTGATTCGGATAATGATTCTGAAAGAGCAGGTCTTGAATAGTCCATCTTGTACTGTGATATAAAACTGAAGAGTGAGGTAAAATTCTTAAATGACAACCATCAAACTCACAAGCTCTAGTACTTAGTTCTGACAGAAAATATTATTTTGCTGTGAATTTCTCTATAAAAAGCCAAGACTTGTGTGTTCGACTTGTGTTTAGTAAGTAATAAAAATGCCTTTGGGATTCCCCTCAAAATCTGAAAGTTTTATATGACTGGTTCTGTGTGTCTGTTGCTTTTCCACAGTTTATATGCTCCATAGCTTCATTGACAGCATTACTACACCTGAAGCAGGTATTGAAGGCGAGATTTTCCTAAGGTGTGGAATATTCAGGCTGTATGAAAACTGACAGCAACGGCCACTCTCATAAACAAAACTATTTGCTGTAATTACACATTATTTTTATTAAGTCAACAATTTAATACAAAAGTCAAAATATATTATATAAAATGGGTAAACTCTAAAGAAAGTACAGGCAGAGAAATACCAAAAAAATAATAATAAAGCATGACCTTTCAAAGAGCTTTCTGTAGGAGAACTATAAGTAAATGTTTATCTTTAAACTAGTGTCTTTATATTTACCTTTGTATACATGCAGTTTCCCCATTCATAGACCTGTTGGGACCTTTGAAGCATTGATTTTCGCCTTAATAGGTAACTAACTAAACAGCATGACTGCTACTAGTTCCTGTTTTTTGATTACAGCTTTCAGAATTAAAATGGTCATCCTGTTAATTCATTTGTGTGAAAATGTTTCCAAACAGTGTGAAATATTGTTAGACTGTCCAACAGAAGTGCTAAAACCATCTAATATTGTGACAGTAAACATTGCAGGCTGACCTTTGCTGGGTGATAATGATAAATATAGCCATAATTAAATCAGGAGTGTGCAGCTCAATATATTGGATGCTTGTTGATTCAGAGTGACAAATGATCTCTCTTTAAAGGGAAAGTATGATAAAACTAATATCTTTCTTTCTGGATAAGAGTAACTATAAAATGTTAATTCTGCATTGTCAAAGGATGTGGGAAACCAAAATGGCTGCAGGCCTTAGTATTTTTGAGGTACAAAGCAGTTTCCAGTTACTTTTTTCTGGGTTTCAGACTTCATATCCTTCATAAAAAGCATTTTGATGCAAAAACCTGTTATTTTAGCAACTTTCTAAATTTATAAGAGCAAAATGTAAAATATGTCCTTAATTTTGTTCCCCCATAATTTTATGGTGTTGTCCAGAATTCTTGCGTAAGAGGTTGAGCGGTATGATTGTATAATATACTCTTGATTGCTAATCTAATAAATGAGTATAGAACATTCCTAAAACATAATCTATTTCACTAATCCAGAATCCTTCAGAGTTCTGCATAACTTCTTCCTTCCACTGTTTGCTTAGATCGTTCACATTTCATTATGGGGTGATACTGGTCTGGGCTATACGTCCAGTTTATAATAGTCTCATTATCTCACTGTGCCTGTTCCTGCTCCAAGCAGCTGATACACACACATGGTTTGAGATTTGATTTTCACACACACACGCACACACACACACACACACACACACACACACACACGCACACACACACACACACACACACGCACACACACACACACACACACACACACACACACACACACACACACACACACACACACACGCACACGCACACGCACGCACACACACACACACACACACACACACACACACACACACCTGGGAAAGGCTGGGACATATTTATTAGATATGCTGCCTTCTGCCCAGACTGTAAGGTAGTAACACCACCACCAGACACTCCAAAGCCAGCTACTCTAAGGGGCTTGCAAGGGTACCCAATTATACTGAGTTAAATTAATAATACAAATGGTAGTTTGACCAACAGCAAGGTGTACAGGGCCTGTCACAAAATATATATAAGTACTCTCAGAAATTAAAATATTCTCTATAAGACCAGCCAAAAGACCAATTACAATGAAAAGTTTAAATATATTTAATAATAATATGAAAATACTAAATATCTATTTATAGTAAACACCAGAGTTTCAGACACAGGACATATTAAAATAACACAGACAAATAGATTCACACAAGTACAGAAAAACAGTACTTAACTAATTTCATTATATTTTGCTGACTGATCCAAAGAATTACTATTCCCTGGTTCACTTACTAAGAAAAGCAAGATGAAGTAGGTGAGGGGTCCTTCTCTGTCATGTTCCAAAAACAGACTGCAATGAGGCTTCAGTCTCGTCTAGTATTAGACATAATTTTTGTTCTAGATTACAGAATGACATCACATACATCTGGTCATCTGACTTCTGGTTCACATGCTACCCCCATTGCTAGAAACTGCCAGGATTTAGCACATATCTGTCAATAATACACACACATAGAGTTTTGCTTAGATCTGTTGCAGCTTCTGGAAGTCATAAAACAATTTCAAACCTCCACCATTCCAGAGTAGCAATTAGTTCACTCCAAAGACAATGCAGAAAGCTTCCTAGTACAGACTTTTGTCTCTGGCTGCATTGAGAACTCTAAGATACAATCTTTATGGCCTAAGCCAGGTAATTTAATTTCAAACTATTTTCAAAGTTAGGTGGATTGAGATTAACCTCTTCTCTTTCCATATCTTCTTTTAAAATATATACATTTAAACAGTTACAATATACATGCATATTTCTTTTCTGTCCAGCAGGGCACACTGTTGCCATAGTTTTAACACAAGTAGCTTTATAAATACATTTTTCAACACAAGCATCTGTACCAATCAGTTTGACAGACAAATGATATATAATTCTTTACAAAATTCCAGCTAGCTCTGCTGGCATATATTACACATCCACTGCCATACTACTCCTGGCATAGCTGGCAATACATCACATCATCACAGTCATCACTAAATAATATATACTTATCTTCCAAGGAGTTCTGCATCCTAGAACAGGAGAAAGGACAAAAATAGTGTGTGTGTGTGTGTGTGTGTGTGTGTGTGTGTGTGTGTGTGTGTGTGTGTGTGTGTGCGCGTGTATGTGCGTGTGTGTGTGTATATATATATATATATATATATATATAAAGCCAGAATACAAGAAGCCACCAGTGCTCAGCAGGTGAGATACAAGGTTCAGAGCTTGCCTCATGCTCTGCAACTGGATCTAAGTGTTAGATGGGAGATGCTAGACAACACACATTCTTTTGCAAAGTATACAAGCTTTCTACTGTAAAAATGGAACATATGTCAGACATCTAGGAGAGACTCGTGTAAATGAAGCCAAGTGCTGCAGCTACAATTAGATATAAATTCCAGCCATACTTGTGATAAACTCTTCTGGTGCAAACACCAGAAAGACCTGTAGTGCTGCTTTAGATACTTACCTTAGATTGGTTTTGCTAACCTTGGTCTATCAAACCTCCTGGGTCCTGATAGTTGGTATTAGTTTTATTTGGAGTCACATGTAGAGGTTACTTGGCCTGAAACACATGTTGGCTGAGTGGGTTCAGTACAAACAAATGTTCAGTCAGTGAAACACACCGTGCTGGCAGCCCCAAATGATAACCTAGTGCTGCAATATCCAATGTTTAGTCACATGCTTTGGATGAGAAAGAGTAATGATGAGTCTAAAAGTTCATGTCTGTAGAAGCAGCAGTGCTATCATACATGTCTAAGAAGTGTTTTCAGAAAATAAAATACTAAATTAGACCTTGCAAAGCTTGGAAGTAGTAGCTAGCTTCAGAAGACAGAGTCTGGAATGCTGACCTAAGGCCTTCTTCCAGAAGTATCACCTTATTTTTGACCAGAATTTTGTTTACTTATTTAAAGGTACCAAGTCACCACTAGAGTCTCATGGCCATTACTAGTCCCAACCCACACTATGTGCATAAAGACTTTTAAACGGGGACAACTTGTGTGAAGTATAACAGACGAGATTTAGACCGGCAGTGCTATAACTTATTACGCATCAACTTACGGTTCATTTTTGAATATAGCTGTCGGGGTGGGACGGTGTTCATTCTGCACAACATTTTAATTCTTTTCAGGTAATAATCTATTTCTTGTACAGCTTTTCCAGGGCTAATTACAACCACAGAATTTTACACAGCACTTTATGTGTTGTTTGGAGCACTAAAATAGACAGTTGTAGACATATTACAGCCTGAAAAGATCATAGCATTGATCTGCTGTATCTATATCAGTTTTATTTTCTTTTGTCTAGTTCTATGTATAATGTGTTTAAAATCAAATCATATCAATATGCTTAATACCATATTAAAACATTTTCTTTTCATTTTTAAAGAATGCTACTTTAATAATGTCACGGTGATGGTATTAAACTGAAAAAAACAGGGGAAATCAGTTTTGTAAAACATGAAAACTATTGAAACAGCAGCAGCATCATCACTGATGTAGGGCATGTCTCAGCTTTTATTTTATTATTTTATTGTGTAAAACTATTATGCAGTCTGGTTTATAGGTTGTGTGAAGCCATAACAATCTGATTTCTAAGATCCATTTCTAGTACATGCATCTACCCAGTTTGATATGCATCCTATTATATTTATTTAAAAGTTCATTTTGATGTTGTAAAGCCTGCCTGAAAGTCAAAAGGACACTATCTTTCTTCTCCAGCAAAAATTGCAAAGTCATCATGAAAGTCACCATAAACAAAAATAACACCATGCACGATTTCTTCACAGAGAACAGTTACTTTATTGGTCACAGCTCTTGGAGAACGGTGTGACTTTGTTAACTAAAACTGTATAAAACTTGAGATTTTCTGTAGCTTAATTGTTAATCAGCTTTGACCAAGAAATAGTTTTTATCAGAATGTTATGCTGGCTATTAAAGTACTACCTTTTAAATGACCCTGTAGTGCCTCACTTGTTTTCATTTATATGTATGCTAAATTAATTTCTTAGTTTGTCTATAGGGTTGTTCTCTTTACAGTTTCCCTTTACAGAGATGGTGAGTGTGAGAGAGACAAAGCAGAGATTCTGAAGATGAGGCAATTCCTTCCCCAGGCAGGCAAATGCCAAAGGACAGTAAATGAATCCTATAGAGTAACATACAGTTCTATTTATCAATGGCTGCCAGAGGAAAAAAAAAAACACTACAGAGTCCATTCATGGCTGGATATTTTAAAGAAAAAAGTCAGACAGGAAAACTATTTTGCATCAAGACTAACTGTGCAAATGCTACAGCTTGTATTACTGGAAATGTTGAGCACTATAATTATAATCAGGTTGCACAGTGTTACTATCAAACTCCTTTTTTACACTTGTTGAGAGACTGAATAACTATGTAAATATAAGGAACCTGTGCTACTTGAAATACTACCTAGTTATTATAATCAGATAGCACAGTATAACTTTCAAAATCCATGTTTAGGCTTGCTGTCCTCACCGCATGTCATAGAAATGTAAGCATTTTAAGTTCTGCCATCTGCATATCTGACTAGTGTGTCATGCTCCTCCCCCCGTTTGCATAATTATATACTGATAACATACCTCTCACCTTCTTAGTGTGAGAAATCTGGACAAAGCCAACAATAATGGCAGAACAAAGGCCCAAAAATAGGGAAACAATTTAAATATTGCTCTTACAAATTTAGAAAGTTTCAAGAATAAAAGGTTTTGGGGACTCCCTATTGAAATGTCGGCACTCAAAATGCCGAGTGACAAAAAACAGAAAAAAAAAAAAAAAGAAAACCCAGAGAAGAGTGAATCTCAAATATCACTCTTCCCCTTAAAACTTATTATTGCAGGGGTCAAGGTCCCCTTGCACCCCTGAACCTATATAAACTTAATGTCATAAAAATCAACAGTAAAAGACAGGACAAAGGCTCTGTTAAAATCTCCCTGAATCCCATTACCATCTGTCCAGTTTATCCCATAATCATATCCCTTTCCTAATAAAGGGCAAAAAGCCCCGTTTTTCCTTTTCACCTCGTGTACTGTATCATTAATAAATACTGAAGGGTAACCTCTACCCACAGACATAAGTTTCATCTTCAAACTCTCAATATTAAATTTTATCGTTCTCAGACACCATACATGATAGTCTCACATAATGGCCCTTCATCAAGGATTTTTTTCTGGTGAAGAGGGTGCCAGCCTGTAAATGAAGGAAGGAATAAGAATAGATAGGCTTTCCTATAAATCGATGAGTCAAAACATTTTTTCATCCTATTCTTAAAAATGGATATGTCTAAATAGTTGACCTGGTCATAGGATCAATTTAAAGTAAAGTCAGTAGTAGTATGCAAATATTGAAATAATTCTTGCAACCTCTCCATAGTGTCAGTCCAAAAATCCACAATATCATCTAAAAAACATCCATAAAGGGACCACAACTCACTATAAACAGAGGGAAACACACACACACTTGTTTTCCCAATGGGTCATAATGAGATTAGCAAAAATGGGGGACTATTCATAGAGATTCATACGATATAACAAAAGTAAATAGGCTATATTACTGTACAGCTACATTAAAAACAGATGAAATCTTACCACAAAAACACAGGGCAGTAAGGGAAAGGAAGGGCAGAAATCAAATCCCATCATTGAAGTATCGAATAGAGAAAACTATAAAGTAATTAAGACAGGATGTGTCAGTGTTAGAAGAGTAGAGAAGAGGGAACAAATCAGCAAAAATACTCAGAAAGATAGACGTGATAAGAACAATGTGTAGTATCAAAACAGATCGGGATCTATTGTGCACGATCACAAATAATAAACTAAAAATAGCATAGGCAGAAAAACTTTGAAGATAGATAAATATAAAGGAAAATTATAAAATAACCAATTTATTGATGGCCCAAAATACTTTTATAGAGAACTGGGAAAAAAGGCAAAAGGAATTCAATCACCACTAAAAAATTAAGGAATATGTACATTTTGGAGAAATATCTATGAAGATCCTGTGGAAGATAACAAAGATGCTAAATGGATAGAAGTAGTGAAAGAAAGAATAAGATTTTCAAATGTACAGGATATGAAATGTGATGAAGTAACAGCCAGACAGATGGAAAAAAAAGTTAAGAAAAGCTCCAAATTGGAACCCCCAGGCTCTGATGCAGTACCTAACTTCTGGCTAAAAGTATTAACATCTTTACATGCAGATTTAGCCATGAGTAAGAACTACTTGTATGTGCACCCTAAACAGACACAAATCTGGTTAAACAACAGGAAAAGCAATGCTTCTACTTAAGACCAAACCTAAAAACTATAGACCTTACCTTCCAACGATTTATAAACTATACACTGGAATTGATGCCGACAGAGTTTATAGCCAGTTAGAAGAAAACTCAATCATGGCAATAGAACAAAAGGGCAATAAAAGAAAGTCATATGGAACAAAGGAACATTTGTTGTTAAATAAAGTCACAATGGAGAACTGTAAAAAGGGAAATAATGTAAGTATGGCAATGACAGACTAAAAAACATGTGACAGTGTCACACATTCATGGGTAAAAGAGCGCTTACAAAAGTATAAGATACATCCTACACTGGGTGGGAGGGTGGCCTAATGGTTAAGGTGTTTGCCTTACAAACACAAGGTGCAGGGTTTGAGTCTCACAAGGGATAATTGGCTAGGCTTAAAATGGCTCAAAAGGGCAGTTAGCTTAGTACTAATCTATGAACCTATGAACACTGATCAATTACATTACAGAGACCATGAAACAGTGGCAAACTACTTTACAGTTAAGCCATGATAAAGGATAAATTATTATTCCAAGGATAAAAATCCAAATGGGGATATTCCAGGGTGAATCTTTGTCACCTCTGCTCTTTTGTTTTACCCTTAACCCATTAAACTGTCTATTTAACAGATTAGGTCATAGCTACAATTTGGCTCCCAGAAAACAATAAAGTGTCAAGACTTCTCATCTTCTTTTTGTGGGTGATTTAAAACCATATAGTTCATCAGATTAGGACCTGAAAACACAACTGCAAATGGTCATACCTTTTTCAGATGTTATAAGAATGTCATTTGTTCTTAACAAATGTCCAAAAGCAACATTTAAAGCAGGAAAGCTGCAGAACCAAGAAAACATGAGTTTGGGACAGAATGTGATATAAAAGAACTTGAGCAAGAGGGAGTGTGTAAATATTTGGGAACTGATGAAGAATCAACAATAAAACATGAACAAATGCAAATAAAACTTAGTAAGGAATATTTTAGAAAATTTAAATTAATACTGAAAACAGTGTTGACATCTAGGAACAAAGTCCAGGCTATAAACCATTTAGTTCTTCCTGTCTTAAAGTACAGGTTAAGAGTGACTGACTGGCCCCAAAAGGTGTTGGATAGGTTGGACAGGAAAACAAGAGGGATGCTTCATGCTCATCAAAAGATTTATAAAAATCAGTGCATACCAAGACTATATGTTCCTCGTTCTGAAGGAGGTATGGGCCTCCTCAAAATTGATTGCATGTATATATCTGCAATTGTCGGACTGCATACATATATATATATGTGTGTGTGTGTGTATTTACTGACCTCACTAGACCCAAATGTAGTCAAAGTTTTAGAACACGAGGAGAATAACTCTAAGATGACTTCCCTGCTTAGTTTAGCAGAAGCATATCAACATCAAGCAGGCATGGAAATCAAACTAGAACTCAGGCAATAACTGAATGTGCCAAAAAACAAAAGAAGGAATATGAAATGAAGGATCAGATGAGAAGGCAAGAAATGTGGAAAATGCATAAATATAGTCAAAAGTATAGAAAACTCTTGGAACAACCTCATGTTGATCAGGACTGAACACATGAATGGTTAAGGAGAGGTGAATTTAAACCAAATGATGAAAGGTTAATATTTGTGACCCAAGATAGTGGAGTATGTACGCATTGGTTTACAAAGTCCATTGAACATGTGGGAGAAACAGACAAATGCAGGTTTTGTAAAACAGAATTGGAAATAGTTACACATCTTTTTGCTGGTTGTGATATACTAATGACAGAAGGACTGTATACTGAAAATGCATAATAATGTGGCTAGGCTGTTGAACTGGGAATTGTGCACACATTATAATACTGAAGTAGCTGAAAAACACTGGAAACATGAGCCACAAAGTATTATAGAAAATGATGAAGTTTATATCACATGGGATTACCCACTACCAACAGTTCAAAAAATATATGGGAGAAAACCAGATATAGTGATCCATGAAAAGAAGACAAAAGTGGTATTGATCAATGAAACTGCTACACCCACTGACTACAGTGTCCATACAGAGAGATACATAGTCATAAAATATCACGATTTGGAGGCTGAAACAAGGGCAATGTGGAAGGATACCCTGACAAATGCAATAGTAGTAGTAGGAGGAATGGGTCTTATAAAAAAGAATTTACAATTGTAATTAGATATGTTACTCATACATGTAACTCCATACAAACTGCAGAAGGATTCATTACTGGGCACACAGTGGGTGCTGTGAAGAGAACTTTTGGCTAACATCAAAGGTTAAAACAATACTATTTCCATGAACTTCAATCATAATTTGACTCAGGAATGGGGTTCATTCCCATCATGGAATTAGAAACCTAAAAGACTTGGAGAAATTAAAAAAGAGAGACCTTATTAACAAGAATATAGGTAATCTCCAAACTCTGGATGCAACCCAGTTTGGCTTTATTAAAGGTAGATCATGCCTGTTAAACATGGTTGACTTCTTTGAGAAAGCTACCAAGGCCATGGACAGGGGAAAGACAGTACATATCACCTATCTTGACCTAGCCAAGGCATTTGACACAATCTCCCACTCAGGTATTATAACAAAACTCTTCCAGCTGGGAATTAATCCTAGCCAACTGGCTCACCGACAGGACAAATACTATCAGAGTTGGTGACTTCACCTCTAGCAAAAGATCAATCAACAGTGGTGTACCACAGGTTTCTGTGCTGGGTCCCTTACTGTTTGGAATTTATTTCTTAGAAGTCCAGGCAAACTTGGACAGCCTGTGGCTGACCAAGTTCACTGACAATTGCGAATCGGGGGCAATCATTGAGTCCACCAATGATGTTGGCATACTGCAGACAGGGTTAATACAGACAAATGATTGGTGTCAAAGCCACATAGAAAAGCTAAATGCAAAAATATGCATTACTATTCCCTTTGGGAAATCTGTTGTCATTGCTAATTACATTATAGACAGCACTTACTAAGTGTAGACCCAGTGGTATGTGATCTGGGAACTCAGGTTGATAACTCTTCCAAACAGGTGTATTGTATGCAATACAATTGACTATGAACTACATAAGAAAAAATTTTGAAGAAGTCCAGGTTGATGGACAAAAGCACTTAACTTTATTATTTTCAATAAATATTTGCTTGTTTTGGACTGCCTTGAACTTGGATACCATGCAACTCAGGTTGACAGCAGCCTGAACTTTGACCAACACACATCCACAGTAGTAAGGAGGTTCTTCTGTATGGCACATCTTATTTATTTATTTAACATTTGTTAACAGAGAAAGTCCGACTTGGAACGAAGCCAATTTTCAGTGGAGGCCTGGAGAGAAATGTTCCAGATGCATGACTTTGAATGTGGGAGGAAACCCACACAAATGCAGGGAGGACATGCAGACTCCACACAGAAGGCACTGTAGCCGAGAATCGAACAGGAGAACCTCTTGCTGTGAGGCAACAATGCTACTGCAGCACCACTGAGCCATCTTATAAGTAAAGGGATTGCATCCAGATCTAAGGATGTTATAATTCCATTATACTCGGCCCTTGTCAGACCAGTAACTGAGTACAATGTTCCGTTTTGCATGTACCTCACCAGACACCTGCAACAATTGGAGAGACCACAGAGGTTTCTCACCAAGAAATTACAGGGCACACAAAACAAGTCTTATTTGGAAGGACTGAAATTCCTGTCATTGTATTCTGTCTCCAACAAGTTGCTAAGGGTTGACCTGTGCCTGGCTTACAGGGCAGTTTCTGACCCAGCTCTAATGGAAATGCTACACATTCATAGTTTAAATTGCATTAGGGTCAGTCGCTCCAGGGATCTTAATCTAGCCTCTGAAATGAACAGGTCATGCTGGGGGGATAGTTACATCTCCCAGAAACTGCCACTTATCTGGAACAAGCATCCAATTCATGTGAAATAGAGCCCCTCCCTGACACTCTTCAAATGCAACCTAAATCAATGGATGAGTGACCTCAAATTCACTGAAGTCATTACTAACTACCATAGACACTTACCTCTGCAAAATTTGCTTACCTAACCACCAATTGCATCAACTCAGATAAATGTAGCTAAGCTTGTAAGGGCTCTAGGGCCACTAACCTAATAACCTTCTATGAACCTATAAGGGAATCCTGTCTAGTCACATTCTTCTGGGAGTGTGACAGAATGCAGCTTGACCTTCTCAGTCAAAAATCAAACAAAAGAAAGTGCAGGCACACCTTCTCCCATTAAAAAATGTAAACGGACCTTCTCATCACCCAGTGGAATGCAGCTGTTCCCTCCGATCTGCTGGGTTCAGCTGGGCATAGAGTAATTGATGGTAGAGGCATTTTCTGTTTTGTGTCAAGGATGATTTCTGTGGTAGTTTGCATTTGACTGATGCTTGTTTGAGTGGAACAAATCAGTATGGTATGTTTAAAATAACTTTTACTAACATTTGATGACCTTTGGGATAGTTTTAAGGAAAAGGGGGTGCTAGGTGTCTCTTATACTGGAGTGTGTGTGTGTGTGTGTATGTGTGTGTGTGTGTGTGTGTGTGTGTGTGTGTGTGTGTGTGTGTGTGTGTGTGTGTGTGTGTGTGTGTGTGTGTAAGTCCCTTAACAAACAGCAAAAGTTCTAAATGCTCTGTTTGAGCATCTGATTGAGTTGTTTGTCTTTTCGGCTTTTCCCGGTTAGGGGTTGCCACAGTGGAACTCCGGTCCGCTAATGATTGGCAGTTGGTTTTTATGGTGTTGAGTTGTCAGCCCGACGCCCAATCTTCAACGAAGGCACGTCCATTCAATGCATGTCTTTCAAACGCCCACTCGACCGCGGGGAGGACATGCAGACTCCACACAGCATCTGATTGAGTTAGCCTGTCCATATCCAGGAACGGAATCACTCCCTGATGCTCTGTTATCATGCTTTAGCTAATGAATTTGGAACAAATCTTATCCAGCTCTGGACCAGTGGAACAATTTTTTTTGTTTACTCCAAATGGCTACCAGAAGTAATATGACATTTGTCTCAGTCTCATTACAGGAATATGTATTGTGCCTTCATATAATAGTATTTACACCTCAGCCTCCTGGAAGAAACATATAATTATTTGACTTTCAAGACAGGTTTATGAGAAAAAAAAACAATATTATACCCAAACATGATTTGAGCAATTTAAATGAAGGCACACACTTGTCAGTGTCGGTTTTTCAACAGGTAGCATATTTGGATTTGATAATAAAAGCTGATAATTCTGTGGGTTCTATGCCCATCCAAGGGCTTAGATTCATATCCATTGCTGACACTACCATGCAGTATAAGGGGAATGCTGCACTTCTGAGTGTGCTGTCCTTTAGATGGGATGTTAAACCAAGTTTCTATCTGCATATGTTGGTTCTAAATCAGATGAACATGGTAAAAGATCACATGTTACTTATCAAAAATGGCACGGGTTACTTTATTTCACATAAATCAAAACATTAACACATTGATAGCAACATTTTATCTGCATATAATATAACAACTTGCAATGATCTACATTTTCAAACTGTTTTAATCTCTCTACATGTCACCTGTAAGTTCCATCTTTATAAACCACAAAATGACGGCTTACATTCCTTATTTTTTTCAAACAGAAATACCCAAAACAATGCAAGAGCATCTGAGCATAAACCTCTCTGTCATACCTTAGAATAAGTAAATTCTAGGAAACCGTGCAACATTGTTTCCATTTCCTTACAGAAATGAAAACTGTTTAATTGGTAATCACTGTTGAGCCAGTGTCCACTTCTTACCACCTGCATTCTTAATTGAATGCCATTCTTTATTATCTAATCAAAACTCTTACAACCTAATGATAAAAAATAAAATATGTATGCAATGTCATGTGTCCATTTCACTCTACTACTTTCAATATCTTCTTAAACCAGCTGCAAAATTTAAAGTTCTATAACACCACTTTAATTTCTTTGTCTATCTTTAACAAGTCTAATTTCTTTTACTTAGCTCTCCATTGCTCCAGAAGCTGACCATAATATCGCATCATGTTTTTATCTAAAAAGTATCTTATACTTTACTTTCTAAGTTCTGAAAGGATAGTGAAAAGAAAACAAAAAAACAGACTTATTATACATAAACCTCAGCTCCCTTCTTCCTGATATAAAGTTTATCTTTTTGTAGGGTTAAGCCTACTCACCCAAATACCTGAGGAAAGAAAAAAAAAATAGCAAACTTCATCTTTCACAACCACTTTGGATTCAGTTCTGCTGTCCTACCTTCTTCATGCCTGATGTTTCAGGCATTCTCTCACACCATCCATCCATCTCGTTGCGGGATGCCCTAATTTCCTCTTGCCTTCTTCTGTCTCTCTCAAATCTTCTTCACCACATCATCTTCTGCTTTCCTGCACTTGTACCCCAAGCACCCCAATCTGCTCTCTTTATGTTTCTGTGACACCAGAGTTACTTTAGCTTTATCGCTGTTGCCATTATTTCTTCACAGTGAGCATTCTACCATTCATCTCATGCAATTTATCTCCATCACCTTTAACTTCCCGAACTGCTCTGCCTTCACTTTATTATTTCTTCACAGTGAGCATTCTACCATTCATCTCATGCAATTTATCTCCATCACCTTTAACTTCCCAAACTGCTCTGCCTTCACTTCATTATTTCTTCACAGTGAGCATTCTACCATTCATCTCATGCAATTTATCTCCATCACCTTTAACTTCCCGAACTGCTCTGCCTTCACTTTATTATTTCTTCACAGTGAGCATTCTACCATTCATCTCATGCAATTTATCTCCATCACCTTTAACTTCCCGAACTGCTCTGCCTTCACTTCATTATTTCTTCACAGTGAGCATTCTACCATTCATCTCATGCAATTTATCTCCATCACCTTTAACTTCCCGAACTGCTCTGCCTTCACTTCATTATTTCTTCACAGTGAGCATTCTACCATTCATCTCATGCAATTTATCTCCATCACCTTTAACTTCCCGAACTGCTCTGCCTTCACTTCATTATTTCTTCACAGTGAGCATTCTACCATTCATCTCATGCAATTTATCTCCATCACCTTTAACTTCCCGAACTGCTCTGCCTTCACTTCATTATTTCTTCACAGTGAGCATTCTACCATTCATCTCATGCAATTTATCTCCATCACCTTTAACTTCCGAACTGCTCTGCCTTCACTTCATTATTTCTTCACAGTGAGCATTCTACCATTCATCTCATGCAATTTATCTCCATCACCTTTAACTTCCCGAACTGCTCTGCCTTCACTTCATTATTTCTTCACAGTGAGCATTCTACCATTCATCTCATGCAATTTATCTCCATCACCTTTAACTTCCCGAACTGCTCTGCCTTCACTTCATTATTTCTTCACAGTGAGCATTCTACCATTCATCTCATGCAATTTATCTCCATCACCTTTAACTTCCCGAACTGCTCTGCCTTCACTTCATTATTTCTTCACAGTGAGCATTCTACCATTCATCTCATGCAATTTATCTCCATCACCTTTAACTTCCCGAACTGCTCTGCCTTCACTTCATTATTTCTTCACAGTGAGCATTCTACCATTCATCTCATGCAATTTATCTCCATCACCTTTAACTTCCCGAACTGCTCTGCCTTCACTTCATTATTTCTTCACAGTGAGCATTCTACCATTCATCTCATGCAATTTATCTCCATCACCTTTAACTTCCCGAACTGCTCTGCCTTCACTTCATTATTTCTTCACAGTGAGCATTCTACCATTCATCTCATGCAATTTATCTCCATCACCTTTAACTTTCCGAACTGCTCTGCCTTCACTTCATTATTTCTTCACAGTGAGCATTCTACCATTCATCTCATGCAATTTATCTCCATCACCTTTAACTTCCCGAACTGCTCTTCCTTCACTTCATTATTTCTTCACAGTGAGCATTCTACCATTCATCTCATGCAATTTATCTCCATCACCTTTAACTTCCCAAACTGCTCTGCCTTCACTTCATTATTTCTTCACAGTGAGCATTCTACCATTCATCTCATGCAATTTATCTCCATCACCTTTAACTTCCCGAACTGCTCTGCCTTCACTTCATTATTTCTTCACAGTGAGCATTCTACCATTCATCTCATGCAATTTATCTCCATCACCTTTAACTTCCCGAACTGCTCTGCCTTCACTTCATTATTTCTTCACAGTGAGCATTCTACCATTCATCTCATGCAATTTATCTCCATCACCTTTAACTTCCCGAACTGCTCTGCCTTCACTTCATTATTTCTTCACAGTGAGCATTCTACCATTCATCTCATGCAATTTATCTCCATCACCTTTAACTTCCCGAACTGCTCTGCCTTCACTTCATTATTTCTTCACAGTGAGCATTCTACCATTCATCTCATGCAATTTATCTCCATCACCTTTAACTTCCCGAACTGCTCTGCCTTCACTTCATTATTTCTTCACAGTGAGCATTCTACCATTCATCTCATGCAATTTATCTCCATCACCTTTAACTTCGAACTGCTCTGCCTTCACTTCATTATTTCTTCACAGTGAGCATTCTACCATTCATCTCATGCAATTTATCTCCATCACCTTTAACTTCCCGAACTGCTCTGCCTTCACTTCATTATTTCTTCACAGTGAGCATTCTACCATTCATCTCATGCAATTTATCTCCATCACCTTTAACTTCCCGAACTGCTCTGCCTTCACTTCATTATTTCTTCACAGTGAGCATTCTACCATTCATCTCATGCAATTTATCTCCATCACCTTTAACTTCCGAACTGCTCTGCCTTCACTTCATTATTTCTTCACAGTGAGCATTCTACCATTCATCTCATGCAATTTATCTCCATCACCTTTAACTTCGAACTGCTCTGCCTTCACTTCATTATTTCTTCACAGTGAGCATTCTACCATTCATCTCATGCAATTTATCTCCATCACCTTTAACTTCCCGAACTGCTCTGCCTTCACTTCATTATTTCTTCACAGTGAGCATTCTACCATTCATCTCATGCAATT
The DNA here is from genome assembly GCF_019279795.1 of Protopterus annectens. Classification (NCBI taxonomy): domain Eukaryota; kingdom Metazoa; phylum Chordata; order Ceratodontiformes; family Protopteridae; genus Protopterus; species Protopterus annectens. The sequence goes on from NC_056743.1 coordinate 811,724,452, forward strand.
TATCTCCATCACCTTTAACTTCCCGAACTGCTCTGCCTTCACTTCATTATTTCTTCACAGTGAGCATTCTACCATTCATCTCATGCAATTTATCTCCATCACCTTTAACTTGCCGAACTGCTCTGCCTTCACTTCATTATTTCTTCACAGTGAGCATTCTACCATTCATCTCATGCAATTTATCTCCATCACCTTTAACTTCCCGAACTGCTCTGCCTTCACTTCATTATTTCTTCACAGTGAGCATTCTACCATTCATCTCATGCAATTTATCTCCATCACCTTTAAATTCCCGAACTGCTCTGCCTTCACTGCGCAGGTTTCTGTACCATAAAGTAGTACTGGTCACACCACTGTTTTGCATACCTTACTTTTTAACTGCTCTGGACTTCTTTTGTCATGTACTACCCATGACACTTTGCGTCATTTGGTTGCAGCCCCTCTGATTACAGCTTTGACCTCTTCATCAGACTTCTCTTCTCCTCAGATACAAGAAGCTGTTAAAGTCTTTTGCAATTTTCCCTTCTATCTCAATTTTAGCTTCTTGTGATTTCCCTCATTTGCTTCCATGATGGCTTTCTTGCCTATACTCAGTTTCACCCCAAGTACCATGACTCGTGATTTCTAATCCCTGAACATTTGCTAAGTCCCTGTTCAGAGTCTGCTTGTAATGCTGCATAGTCTGCATACAGCAGCTTTCTTGATCTGTCCTTTCAAACCTGTTTGCTAATGTAGTCATTCACCAGAATGAGCATCAGTACACTCAGAGATGAACTTTGATGCAAACCGACTCTTACTGGCACCCCTCTGTGAGTCCATAAACTGCTTTGATTCATGTTACTGGGTCTTTATACATAGCTTGCACTAATTATACCAGTGTTTCGGGGACATCAAACCATCACAGAACTTCCCAAATCAGTTTTCTTAGGACCCTGTCATATTCTTTCTTCAAGTCTTGGAATACCCAGTTGCACTCTTTCCACATCTCCAGCTTCTACTCCACTATCTGCAAACAGTAGGTTGGCTGTGCTGCATCCTGATCTGAATCCAAGCTGTTCATCTCTCATCTTACTTTCTACTGCTTTGCATATTCATCAGTCACCCCCTCCAGCATGTTCATGCAATGTGACAGGAGTCAGGATACCTATGTACTGCCCACAATTGTGAATGTCCTCTTTATTCTTGTACACTGACATTCAAATACTTGTTCTCCAATGATCCATGGTGTGCCTTTCTCTCCATACTGCTATGAGTATCATCATGAGCCACTTTCCCCCTAACATACCCAACATCCTGATTATATCTCTCTTGACCTCATCTGAGCATGCTGCTTTCCCTGACTTAATTCTCCTTAAATGTTTGAATGAATAAATCCCTGTCAAATACACTCCCAACCCTACTAAAAGTTTTTAATCAAATATACTTTCTTTTCAAATATAATCTTCTTGTTTTGACACATGGATATACTTGTTTGCATCATATCTAGTCTTTTCCAATTGTCTTTTAACAATCTCATCTTTTCCAAACCTTATTTCCTTTAACTTAGAATGATTCCTATCAGAATGAATGTCCATCAGATCTTCAGATCCATATCCTTTACGTCTCTGTGTATTACTTACCAAATTCAGTGAACACAGCTTCTCTCGTATCCAGTTCTGGTTTACCTGTACAATACAGTATCATCTGCATATAGCACCATTGATGAGCACTTTCCTGACTCACAAAAAGCTAAGCTTCTCTTGCAAATAAAGACCACTGAAAACATACATAATCTAAACCATGGAGGACTTAATGAACAACCTTATCTGCTTCTCTTACCCCATGGCATCCTCATTTTTTGACAAAAATGAGAATTATTTACTGGCATTGTGGATGCATTGTGGTAATGATATCCAGTCGCATATTTGATTATCCACCCTTAATTTCCTTAACATATGAATCAGTTCTGCAAGTGAAAGCTATCATATGCATTCAAAGTATCTACAGAACATGATGATACCCTCCTGAACTCACCACATTTTGCCTAAAAACTAATTTCAACTTATAAAAATGAATGAGCATCCCTACTTGTGTCAATGTCTAACACATGAAAACAATTTCTCTCACCTTTACACTGTAGTTTTGTGGCTAGTAATGCATCATCACAATCTATTACAACTACTGGTCTCTTGTTATCTATGTCTGAGCTATCAAGTCCTTTGCAATGCAATTTTGACACTGTTTCACAACCATCTTGCTGTCATTTGATTCACCTTCATAAAATTAGCCATTTACTACTGATAAAATAAGCTGAAATATTTTACTGCCAAGGGCTTATAATAACCACAGAGTATTCCATTTTTTCCTTGTGATAACTTTTTCCTTACCTTTCTTATAACTAGCCAAAGCTCTCTTATTTTTAATTCTTGTCCAACAGCTGCATCAAATAACTCTTCATCCCCCAAATCCTCTACTTCCTGAATTTCCCTGAATAATAATCTAATGCACTTTGTAACTTCTGCTGTAGTTCTGTAACCAATTTACCATTGGGGTTAAAACAAACTACCTGTTTCCCTTCCCAACCTCCTTATTCCTGGTTAATGGAGAATGACACGTGTTCTATTCTATATAAATACTGCTATTTCATTACCCAGGTTGATGTTAAATTACCACACCTTTCCTGACATTTTATAGCAATTTTGGACCTAGTTTATAATTACTGCCCTAACACTATTACGTTAACTCTGTATGGTTCTTCCATAATTTCATTTTTTTAACATTCTATCTCAACTTAGACTTAAAATTTACTTTTATGTCCTTCCACTAGACCCCCATGAAGGGTAAGCCAACTACAAAGAAATATAGCCTTTCAAATATTATTCAAATAATACTGAATTTCAGACTTCTCAGAAAAGTCAGGTTTTAACTCAAATATCCCCTACCCCATTGTCATGAAGTAGTTTAAACATTCTGCCACACAGTTATTTCAACTTCATTGTTAGAAAAGTCTGTGGACATCCATGCTTGGTGCCTAGTACCATCCCTTAATCATCCAATCTGGTGCTCCCTCAACTTTAAATTAAGCAGCAAAATAAAAAGGCCCTTTACCTGATCTAACAATCCTCATCTAAGGAGTATACATTCTTCTACATTTACGCTCCTCATTTTGAGGAGCAAAAAAGAAAAGGAAAATAAAAATAACTTTTAAGCTATAGAAAACTACTTGTTGCATTTGTAACACGCAGCTTCTCCAGTTTATGGCACATACAATATACAATTAATACCTATCTATAGAACTCCATTAAAAAGGAAAACATTTAGGACTTTCAGTTATCAACTGCTAAGACTTGGTAACTTCCTTACATTTTCTAGTATCCTCTTCTTCTCGAAATCTGCTTTTTCTCTTTCTGTCAATCAAACTCAAATTAAAATCTTCCTACAGAAAATGAAAAAAGATGTATTCTACCAAGGTACACATTTTGAACTTTGTGTAAGCATAAACATTTGGTAATCTCCATTTATAAATCTGATTTTCAAAATCCACTGCCACATATCTCCACGGATCTATAATGCACAGTTTCAAAATGCGGTACTACCAGACCACTATCTATTATGTGGACCAGAACAAACTTTAGAACCTAAGGACCAGAATTCTTGTCCCCCTAAAAACCTATCCCCTCTGTTCTACTCATTAAATGGTACATAATGATACGCTTGTGAAAATTAAATATCTGCTTTTTGGGTTTTTTCTACCTATAGACATCTGCCTGCATACTATTGCTTTCCTATAATTTTTATCTTTCCATTTTTTTTCAGTATCAGCTTCTCCACATTATTAATCGGATGCCATTAATACAATAAACGTATTTTCTTGACAAAATTGTAGTCCTGGTGTCTCCCTTTCACACCTTCATTGTGATGAAGAAAGTGGGAGAGACTTTTCTTCTTGAGAAAACTGTGAATGCTCTAATTCTGCCTGCTGTATAACAGCAGTTACATTTATTCCTTTTTGCATATTATTGCACAGGCAATATATTCCAAAATGTTCTTCACTGCCACATTTTGTACACTTCTTTAATATAACTTACACACTCATAACCATTTCCTCCACAGATTTCAGAAATCAGTTTTGTACAATTCCTTTTGAAATTCCCAAATTCCCACTAGAAAAAGGAAAAAAAAAATTCCATATATTGCCAGCATGTTTTATGCCACATTACTGGTTTTAGCAAATAATTTATCTGAAGGTGCATCAATAAACCATTCTTTACATTTAATTCTATAACCCTTTTTCATCCCAGTTTCATATATCCAATCTATGTGTGATGTTTGTCTAACACTGAGGCACAAAATACATCTCACTGCTTTACAAAACGCATTTCTCACTCATACTTGTAGTTGCCTCTTTCTGTTAGGAAGAATGTCATATGATATAAAGCCATACCAACAAGTAAGAGTTTTTTTCTTGAAATTGAACAAAATGATTTGCAAATGCATGTTCGGAGTCTAAAGTGATGCCAGTCAAAACCTCAGATGCAAAAGGAACTGAAGCACAAATGTGATAATGTGATTTCTAAATGTTCTATCACCTTAAAAACCTTAAGCCAGCTATCAAAACTGTGCATGGGGCCTCAAGCTCAGCCTGTTGAAATCTCAGCAGAAAAAGCCATGGATCTACTGCTGGCATCTCCCTGGTGGACCTTTCCATGCTCTCTAGATCTGCATTCTACTTCACTGCCTCTGCAAGGATTTGGACCACACAGCAGTCTCAGATAATAAATCACTTCTACTACAAGGGTTGACACTAGGTACTGGAGCAGCTTGTAGCTTGTGTAGGCTGCTGTTGTCACTCAAACTCAAACATGAGTTTGGGCAAGCAGGAGCCACAACTTACCCAAGCACATTATTCTTGTTTGAGAGCTGTAAGTGTAGCAGCCAAGGAGGAGGTCAGAGTATAAATTAGAGTATCAATCAGGAAGGAGATTTAGAATTAGTTAGTAGGAGGTGTTTTTTTTTAAGGCTAGGAAGCAGGAGGGAAGTTTGAAGTTTAGGGAGTGGGAAGGGATTTTAGGTGTGGGGGCCAGGTGAGGAGTTTTTAGGTTAAGGAACAATCAGGGAATTTAGGTTTAGTGAGGGGGGGTAGGGTTTTAGTTTTAAGGAGTGATTGGAGACTGTAAGGTTAGGGTGGGCAGAGTTTTGGGGTAAGGGAGCAAGGACTCAGTTAATGAAGTAGGTAGGAGATTTAGAGTTAACATTAGGGCTCTGGTAGGATTATTCAGTTTTATAGGGGTGGGAGGGATAAGTAATTATGGAAGACTGTGTTATTGGTAGTCAGAGCACTTGCTTTTTCAAGTAAATGGCAGTGAGCAAGTGTGTCATGAGCTACTAGGACACCATCAAATGTAGTAGACCCTAATACATCAGCTTCCTGAATAGAAGCAAAAATCGATGAAGCTGATCCTTGTTCACAGTTGTTTGAATCTTAGAAACTAGCAAATGCAAAGTTGTATCCATATCTC
>NC_056743.1:811732449-811754949 GCF_019279795.1 Protopterus annectens
TGACTGTGTATCTTACAATGAACTGATGCACTGTTAACTGTGACCACTGATTGCCAGGATGCACCCCTTCTCTGTGAATATGAACAGAATAAAGTGTACATATCCAAAAATGAATGAAATATTAGCAGTAAATGTCATGCTTATTCATAATCTGTGGAAAGGCCTTTTTGGAAGTTAAAAGGCAAGGAATTTGTCTTCTGGTAGTCTCACTTTTCTTTATAAAGTAGGCCATTGAATTCTTACATAATTTTGGGTGATGTATCAGAACAGTATTCATTATTTTCTACAACCAATACATTCTACCAGAGCTATTTTATATTTTAAATGAAAAAGCTCACTATCTATCTCTGATAATATATTCCTTAGTGTCTGATATTTTGCAAACTGTTGTTCTCCTGAGGCGGCTGTGCTATCTGGCTATCCTGAATGTATATTAGCCAGACAAGATTGATCTATTCATTTATAAATAATGAAGCATGTTAATTATACTCCAAAATCAAGAACAAAATTAACCTTATTTTAGACCAATTTATACATAAGAACCTAATTGTAACATGCTTGTTATGGAGAAGTTTTTATGCATGAACCTTGCCGTAATAACTAAATAAAGCTCATGGCGCCATTCACAACAGAACTACATAAGAAATCAAATCAACTAACAGATTTAAAAGCTCTAACCCAGCTTCTGCTGCCATGCAAATGGCTGCCAGAAGCTAAAATCATCATAAATAGGCAGCTGCTTTAAAAGCTACTATACAATTTTGTGTCAACACATGTATTTTTAGTGGGGCATGTATGATCATAAACATTTGATTTGTGATGGATTTTCAAAAACAGATTCAAGAAATTCACCCTTAGAGCTTCAATCTTGAGGTGAATAGTATAAATCCATTTGTCAAACACATTAACAGCTTGTTTATGACTGGTTACCTGATCCCATTTCTTTATATATCACCCACATATATTATCTGTTATTCCTTACTATATTATGGCATTATGAAATTTGGAAAAATGTGCTAAAGATAATGAGATCAAATGGTTTAAATGTAAGTAACCAGTGTGACAAGGCAGCACATTTACAGTATTGGAATGCAAGGGAAAAGGCACTGCAGCAAACAAGAAGTTATCTCTAAGCAGGCAGTAAGGTCTCCCCATCTGGTATTTTAGGTGAGGTTGTGCAGACACAGCAACTTGTCATGCAATGAGCATCCCAAGTTCTTTCCTTGTTACCATCATTGCATCCATCCTTATTCCATTCCTATAACCACCTATGCTGGGACGGCAATCTGATTGGCATATTGCAGTGGAGTTCAAGTGCCATTGTTGATTCTGGAACTGAGGTTAACGTTGTATGCCTAGTCTGACTGCCTGCTTGAGTGCAATGTGCATGAGCAGAGTGCTATGGAAACGTTCCTGACTGTGGTCACTCTAATACACTGTCAGGTTATGACCTAGGTACATGTGTGCAATTATACTTTGCAGCCCCTTGGCTTGCATCAGGAAGACTTGCTGCTCTAAAAAACCCACAACTTTCCGCTGGGGCAGTGGCTACTCATTTTTTCTAGCCAGCTGTCTGATGTTGGAGATGCTAGCCATATTCTAGCCACTGGTGATGTATTCAGAAACAAAATCATATTTTAACAGGCCAACTTGAGATGTTATAATTCTAATGACTTACATAGATAGCTAGACAAATAGATAATCAAATGTCAATAAATAAATAATAAATAAATAAATATACATACATGGATAGAGGCATTTTAGGGCAATGCAACAAAAACAATGCATGATCTATTCCAGAAGCAAGAAAAGAAAGAAAGAAAGAAAGAAAGAAAGAAAGAAAGAAAGAAAGAAGGAAAGAAAGAAAGAAAGAGGCAAATGAACAGAAAGCTTAAAAATAGATTGTCTTCAAGAATGAAGACAGAGAACAAAATGTAGAATCTAGATGTCATCTTTAAAAAGAAAAATGAAAACAAGCAGAAACGATATGAAAATGTAAGGTATGTAGTCCAGTGGGACACAAAAAGGCATTATTTTACAGAAATAGCGGTGGGTAACTGAAACAACCTCTTCAAAGAAATAATGTGGTTTAAAACAGTAGCAGAAGTCAAGAATGTGCGGAGAAAAAACAAAGCAGATGTTATGAGGGATGGTAGAAATAATGAAAGAAGATGTTTGTTATGTAAGACTTGTAGCTTATGCAAAAGATATGACTACATAGAGTAGGTTAGGCAAAAGGTGCTTGGCTACCAGCAAAAAAAAAAAAAAAGTTTCAGTCTATCATTTTGTCTGTGTTTTATGTTAGCATGAATGCTGTCTCTATCTCTTGCATCTCCAGTTAATGAAGTATTGTATACAGCTGTTATTCTCAAACAGATTGTTGCATATGAGAAGCACTGACCTACTTTGGGAAAGTATAACAGTTAGCTAATTACAAACTAATGCCGAGCTCCAGCCTGCTACCTCAGCAGAAATCCACAGAGGCACAGTCTGCCATGCAAACTAACTGACCCTTTTAAAAAAAGCAACTAGCATACATCTGAATGCCCTAGTTTGATAATCCGATCTACCTCATATACAGGTGTTACAGATTTATGCATAGGAGCTGTCACAACTGCATAATATAAATCTTCATACAATGCACACAGGATGAACAGTAGGGAAAAGGTACATGCTCAAAATGGACTTGAAATGTTGATAACGTGCACTATACATTCATGATGCAATGTAATATAGATCCATGCTGCATTGTTTACATTTTGTAAAAAGTGTTGGTGATCCAGGTCTAGGACCACATATTTGAGAACTGTCGGGTAATTTATGCAATGAAACATTTACTAATGGCTGAATGAGAAAATGAGTTAAACAAAAAGGATAAGGGAAGTGTATTATGCAATCATTAACCCTCTAAGAGCTAAGATGCTATCTGAAGCCTAAGTCAAATGTAAATGGGGTTATTAAGGCATCTCACACTGAAACATTCATTCAAACCAAGTAGTAGCACGCATGTGTGTGCCTGTGTTTTCACACACACACACACACACACACACACACACACACACACACACACACACACACACACACATACACACACACACACACACACACGTCTGTCTATCTGTCTATATATATATATATATATATCTATACATGATATTGGTGAATAGTAGGGGATGCTAAATGACACCACTTCATGTTGCACTCTGTCTCATAGAGGATGGTAATGTGTTGCAATCTAGTGCAAATGATAAACCTCAATAACAAGGGTTAGAAGCCCTCCTTTCTTAGCAGCGCAATTTAAATGTGTATCAGCAAGCATATTTCAGGGGAAAGGCAGATGCAAGCATCAGAGCATCTCACCTTATTGGTTGCAGATATAGATGGATGGAAGAAAAAAATATATATATATATATAAAACTTGTGTGTGTGTGTGTGTGTGTGTGTGTGTGTGTGTGTGTGTGTGTGTGTATAAAAACATAGGAAACTCTATTGTGCCATTCTCACTGCCATTATTTCTAAACGTCTGAAGTGGTGACTATACGGCATGCAGATTTTGATTCACCTGCATGGCCCTCACACACTAGTACATGGACAAATATAAACAGCATAAAACTGACCAAAAAGTGCAACTGTTTGATGTTTCTGTTTCACATGTCCAGCATCTACACTGACTGGCACATGTCGGGCATTAGTTTCAATGCATAACTGCCCTTTAGCTGCTCACTGGGGCATCAGAAGTGAAAGTAGAAATTCTGTAACAGCTTTACACTGTTGTTTAGCTGGGCTGCAAAAACATCACCATTCTAACCTTAGAAGAACCGCCTTAAAACTAGGCTCCCTATAGTAATTCTGAGACTTGTAAGTGGGAGCTTTGAATTACAAAAAAAGTTTTTTTTTTTTTTTGCAGAGCACGCAGGTTTATGGGTTCATGAGTAAGTACTAGGCTAGCTGCCCTTGTGCACCACTTTAAGCTTAGCCAATTTTCCCTTAGTGAGAACCAAATCCTGTACATCTTGTCTGTGAGGTAGACACCTTAACCACTGTGCCCACCCCCAACCTTATAAGAACACCAGTGCTTTAGAAAGACATGTTATGAAGCATGATTCTTTTTGTTTCAGCTGTAAGAGTTAGTATGTTCAAGAGAGAGGGAGGTGACTTAATGAATCATACAGAAGGTTGATAAGTAGTTATTATAAGCTTGCAGTCCAGAAGAGCATTAGTGAGCCCAGCCCAAATTCCCAGTTACCCCAAAGCACTGTCTGGTTAAGTGACTTGCTCAAGATCACACAGTAGACAAATAAGGGCTGAGGGAATCAAACCTTGTTCCCTAGGAACTACAATTCATAGCCTTAATCCTTTGTGCCAAGTATCAGACAGATGTTAATAATGTCTGAGCATTTTTCTGAAAAGCTAAACTTGAACATAACAGGATTTTGAAATTTATCAATAAAGAGGCAGTTGACTTTTATTAAGGAGAAATGAAATTATTAGCTTAAGTGCAGAAGCACAAAGGCCATAAGCTCTTATCATATAATAAAATCTGCATGTGCGGGTTTCCGCAGCCATAGAGTGTCTGTCATTAAATTCTGGTAGCATTTCAAACACATTATTGCAGAGTGCAACATTACACTTCTACATGAGATGTGATACCAGATTAAGCATTTGAAACAGGTTTAGGCCAATTCATCAAAATGCTTCTTTTTTATTTTATTTTGAATGTTGTTTTAGACAAAATAAAGTAAGGCAACAGCTTGAACTGTGAAATAAAGTAATACGTTTCCGTGGTACATTAAGACTACCACCAACCTATAAAGGGGGAGGGAGGTGCAGCCTGTAATTAATATAATTAACTCTGAGGTAACTTCAGTTTAGCCAAAAGGAGTTTTGGCCAGCTGTGTAGTACCATGCAGATGGTCGCACTCTGGTACCCAGCAGGGTCCCCACATGTAACTGTAAATGATGGGATCCAAAATGACTTGCTTTGTACATAAAAAGTACTCAGTGCATGACTGTCAGCCCCAGCAAATAAGACATGTTCATACAGGCAGGTGTTGCAGTACTTTTCCTATAAATCTTTAATTTCCATTAATTGAAGCATATTGGTTACAGCACTGAAAAGAACAACAGCATAGTTTCACTGCAGGAATCAGCCCCATATCAGTCACAGCAGGAAAATGGCAAGAGAACAGTATGACTGCTTTTTATGCCATTACTGATTAAAGAAAAAAATAAAGTACAATTAAAGAAAAAATATACAAAAATGGGCATGTGTCTTGCTATTTATGGGATTTCATTGCATTTCCCTTTTAGCATTCTGTGATCAAACATTAGTCATCTGACACAGTTCCTGTTTTGGGAGCGACACAAAGTAGCCATTGTAAGAAAACTGAACCACTCAGGATTATGATACAGTCCATGACTGTCAAGTCTGCGTAAATATTGAGAAGCCAATTAGTTTTTCTACTCATTTTGGAATAACTGTCATACTACTGTTTAAAGTAAGCAAGCTCTCTAAAGCTAAGCTGCTCTAGTAGCATAGAGGGTTAAAGCTCTGACTATGGCCCAGCTGACCTGAGTTTGATTAGTGGCTCAGGTGACTGGTGGAGCAGCATGTCCATGCAAGGTGAGAGGATACTCTTTGATATGTTCCCTAAAGGGGGTGTGGTCTAAAGACGGAAGTTGCTCTCAGACATAAAAACAACAAGGGTGGTGGGTGGGGAAAAGAAAGTGGGAAGGTCATAAAAAATCCCCCCTAGATGAAAGCACAGACAAACTGAGCTCCCAGGACACCCTCAGGGTCCACCAGTGGCCCAAGCTAAAAACAGAGCAAGTCGGGGGGTGGGGAGTAGCTGGCACACCTAGTCTGGACATTGGGTATTAGGGGCAAGGCTGGTAACAATGGGGTCCAAGATGACCAAAACTAACTGATAATATAAAGGTTAAATCCTTTTTCTCTATACTGCCTCAGAGTGGGATAAAAGCAACATAAAAATGAAAAAAGTTGCAACAAAAAGTTTTCACGGTTGTTTTGTTTTCTTGAAGCCCTTCATACTAGTGTTGCTGATGTGACCTGGGACTGCCAGGCAAAGACTAGGATGTAGTCATGTAGCTAATGTTTCTTAAAAGACTGCAACTCTATGTGTGAATCTCAGTCTCTGGACAATTAAACGTAACTGCATGAAATATAAATAGTGTCCACTCTTAGTCATTATTATTATGGGGACTAATGCATACATAACAGCTAGACTGCTGGCACAGAGGAGATCTGTCTGTACCTTTTGTGATCTGGAGTTGACTGATGTGGCCCAGATGCTAAATTGCTAAAGAGACAAACAGAGAGAGAGAGAGAGTGTGTGTGTGTGTGTGTGTGTGTGTGTGTGTGTGTGTGTGTGTGTGTGTGTGTGTGTGTGTGTGTGTGTGTGTGTGTGTGTGTGTGTGTGTGTCTGTGTGTGTGTTTGTGTGTGTGGTCTTCTGGGGATTTTAATAGTTAATAATAATATCTAAGGTAGAAGTAGATACTGCAACCTCAACCCCTATACAGACACGGGAACTTTCAGCATACTGGCAACAGAGATGAGGAGGAGCAAACAAATGTCATTGTTACTCAAACTGACACCATTCCACGCATGGTGCAGGGGTCTTAGGTAAACTGGCACCCTAGGTGAAGGCTCTACAGTGACCATTCTGTTGCCTACCATCTCCCCAGTACACACATTGCCCCTCATTCTAGCCTACCCACACAACTTTTTTCTTCCCCTCCCCTCAGTTTTAGCTGGATTTTTATTGTCCTGCTTTATTCAACGTATCCTAACTAGACAAAGCTGCACTCCGATAATTGTAGAGGAAATAAGTGTATTAAGCCAAGGATCTGGGGTTCTTGTGGGTTCTAGATGCTCTGAGGTATATTTTAGAGTTTTAAACAACCTTTTCATCCAATGATGGCCTTAACAAACATGATTAATGAAGGACATTGTCTTCCTCTCCATCCTTCCTTTTTTCATGGATCATTTCAACAAACCCAAATTGACCAAGATGATACTGCAATAACTATGGATGAAATAACTGCATTATCCCAAGGGTCTGGGGCCACTAGGGCCCCAGAAGCCATAGGGGTTCTGGAAGTTCAGAGGTGCATTTTAGAGTATTTTTTAAACATTTTCATCCAATGAAGGTCTGAACAAACATATGATTAAAAAGAAATTCAGGCTTACTGTTCAGTTTTGATTTTCCATTCTTTCAACACACCATAACTGACCAAAGCTACACTGTAATAACTGAATGAATCTGAGGTCTGTTTTGCTGCTAGGTACTCAGAAGCCATGCAGTTATAAGTACTCTGAGGCTCATTCAAAGCTTTTTTCCAACCTTTTTGTTCGATGATGGTCTGTACAAATGTCATGACTAAATAAAGAAATTCCATCTTACTTTTTTATTTCCAGGAAAAAGTAAGTTACGTTCAAGGTTTAATGCTCAAAGCTGACAATATAGCAATTTGTGATAAACTGAGAAAAATGCTTGCAAACGTACATAAATCTTATATGGGAATTTTACCTCCCTCCCTACCCCCTCAATAAAAAAAAGAAAAAAGAAAAAAAGATAGTCGCCTTCTGTATATCCCCCTCCAGTGGTAGACTGGGATGAAAATGAAGACACAAATGGCCACAGCCACAGTATGCCTCGTCACCCTTACTACCAGAAGAGAGCCACTGTATGTGTACCCCTCTGATGTCATACTGTAATGAAACTTGAAAAAAGCAACTAGAATATAATATAACATATTTTAACATGTTGCTGTCAAACATATATAAACAGCATAATTATGTACCCTCGCCCAAAATATAGCCACCAATATATGCATCTGATGTTTGTGAGGAAAGTAAAAAATAAGTATTACAGTAATGTTTTCAACTTGTTACTCAGAAACAGTACACTGCTGCTATACAACCTACAGTGACTCTCTGTCCTTACCTCAGAAGTTTGTGAGGCAAGTTAAAGAAATAAAATCTACACTGACCCAAGACCAACATAAAATATACTGGTTGTGTACACCTCTGAGTTCTGGGAGAGAACATTGAAAAGATATTGACATCATCCCCAGCCACCCACCCCCCCAGAAACTACAGTGGCCTTCTGTGCACACCCCCGAGCAGAGCCAGTTTTAGTCTATGTGGGCCTTAAGACAGAGATGGTTACTAAGCACATGTCAAAATCAACTTAAACCACCTTAGGGTATGGAGCCAGAATTTTATTTTTTATTATATATTTTTTGAGATAGATGACTGTTTAAAATGAGCAAATGACAAGAGGGTCAATTACTTTCATCCAATCAACCCCAACCTCAACTCCCACCTAGCAGTTATACTAACTTATGTGTACATTTCAGATGTCTGACTGTGATAAAGGTGGATAGCCATATAATATATTTCATATTTGGTCTGCACAAACAGTTGCCACACCTTAAAGAATTCCAGGTTGCTTCACACAAATCACAAACAGCAGCAGCTAGTTGTTTTTCTCCACAAAGAGTTGCAATGTTTATAGCTACTTTCTGCAAATCTCAGATGACCATTATCAATATAAAAGAAGAAAAAAAAACAACAATGAAACATACAGTTTCATATAGTCTGTCCTGCCCTGGTCCCATACTTCTGAACTTCCCAGAATTTTGCAGAATGCCCAGATTATTGCCTCAAAGTTTTGGTATGTTCCTCATGGAATGTATAGTTTTCTGGCAGATCAGCATATATCGCAGTCACTAAATAATAACAAACATTTAGATTTCATATTCTTCAGAAAATACATGCTAATGCAAAATATGCTATTCCATCACATTTCTAAGTTTGTAAGAGCAATATTTAGCATCTGCCCCTAATTTTAGCCCTTCCCCCAATTATTTTTGGCTTTGTCCAGAATTCTTAACCAGAGCTGAAAGGTATGCCTTATCCTTCAAAAGTCATGTACCATACTTTCAACTCTGTCTGATTTTGCCTGATATTTTTGCTGTGGCCTGTTTCCATTCATTTTCTGGTAAATCACTGAGAATTATAGTTGGTCCAAATGCCAGATGTTAGAGCTTCATACTTCTTTGGTCAGCAAATGCACTTTGATGCACAAGACCTGTTGTTTTATTAACTTTTTAAGTAGAGTAACATTTAAATTAGGTTCATGATATAAGAGTTATGCACTGTTCTCACATTAGCAGAAACCTCACAGTGTTCAAGTCTAAACTAACTTGAATGGGTAAGTCAACTGCAGTACCTTCTCCCTTGGACATCTGCTGCACAATGGGTGCACTTTTTAACAAGGATACCTCAGGGGCAGTTATACATGTATTTATTTACTTTCTGAGCAAATAAATACCATGTTTCATTATAAATGCTGAAGATAGCCCCTATAAAACAGTGCCCTAGGCAGCAATCTAGTTGGCTTATGCATAAGCCTTTCTCTGTATTGGGGGAATGATAGCTGTGAAGATATAACAGTGAAAGTCCAGCCTTATTGTGCAATAGCCTCAGGGTCAGCAACTATGCTGCCACCTTTAAAGGGATTAAATAAGGCAGTGAGGAATGGAAGGCCCCTCTAAGAGCTGTTGTGAGGAGGGAAAAATAAAAACGTTTAGGAATAACAATAATTTTGACATTAATAATTTTTGAAGGAAAAGGTGACAAACTGATAATAAGATTTCTAAATCCCATCATTTCCATTTCCTTGTTCCCTACACATAAATTACTACTCCCCAGTATAAAACTAATGGCTTTTGACAAACATGTTTGTATAAACTGTGGCTATAATATACCAAACACAAAAGTAAAGATATTTTAATATTTTCTTGTAGAGTTTACAGCAATTGATGAGCTTTTGACACTGAATGGCACACTCAGCAAAGTGACCACCTTACTCTTATGTGCTAACCCTAAGTCTAATCCTAACCCCAATCCCAACCCTACTAGTATTTTTATAACCTTTAAACTTTTGAACTGTTTGCAACTGTTTCGCTGCCTACTTTGAACTTATTTTGTTGTTTGTGACTCTATTTTCTGGGGGTAGTGCTCAGTTTACCAGAGCTGCTCAGAGTTTGGCCTCCTTAGCAAAAGATCTGAAGTCAATCTGAATGAAATTCAAGGCATCCTGTGAATTTTACTGAAGTATTTGTATAACCTTCTTTGCACTTTTAAACTGTTTGATACTGTTTTGCCGCCTACTTTAAACTGTTTTTATTGTTTGTGACTGTGTTTTCTGCAGTGCCTATTTACAGTGCCTGAACAATTTAAAACATAGGCTAGATTCAGACTTGCTAAATTTAGACTGTTTGGCATTTTCTAAGCACTAAAGCCAGCCATCTTAGATTAAAAAGGCCCTCCTGTACCATTGTGGCAGAAGAGTGTCGTCAAGGACCCATCTGAGTTGGGGATTATTGGAACAATGTTCACTCTTGGGCTTTCCTATTGGTTGGATTGTTTGAAAACTGTTTTACTTAGCTGATATTTAAACACAGTGTTTGCACATAGCTGCGCACTGCACAATGGGGGTTAGCATTGGCAAGTATAGATGCAAATGCTTAAAAAGTCAAATTTTCCCTAGATAACTGCTAGGGAACCCTTCCAAGCTTCCCTGCTTCTCGGTGCACAAGCCAATTGTGCACTGCTGCCAAAGCAGCAACCCAGCTGTGCTTATTGAGGCACTGGTGCAGGTTTCTACCCCTAAACCTCCCATAGATTAGCTGATTTTACTAGTTCTACAGCAGAAACTAGTCTATCTAGCCCACCCTCCACCACATATTACAGAATACACCTGCCAAAATGGAAGGTCAGTTTCCCACTGTTTCTCCAGCCAGCCTGATTGACATGGGCATCCTGAGGCAATTGCCTCATGTATATAGAGATCTACTACTCCTAAAACATGCAAATACAATACATGAGAGATGTAGCATTACTATGAATCTGGAATCAATATTCTCTCTCTCACATAACAACAAGCCAAATACCAAGCAGGTTGTCAGCACCCACACTCCACCTCCCATACATACCAAGCACACAACCCATAATCCCACATACATGTAGGTACTCACTAGAAATATACCAAAAGAGCAAAGACCTCCCAAGCGCAAACCTTGTACACACAATATGGTCCCAACAGCACCCTTTATAACACACTCATCAGTGTCCCACCCCTCCCCTAAGGCAAAACATACCTAAACCAAATGTCTTGGTCATAGGCGACTCCATAGTGAGACACACAGATACCCCTCTGACTATGCTGGACAAGGAAAAGGTCACTGTCAACTGCCTGTCTGGTGCCAGGATCTGCCAAATCATGCATTCATTCAAGTCTCTCAACAACAAGTACTGTTATGACTCAGTGAATGACTTGAGATGTACCTCACTGGACTATATGAAGAGAGACATGATGGAGCTTTCAGATTATTTGTCCCAGGCAGGTATGTCTCTAGCCCTAAGCAGCATTCTTCCCTCACCCAGGATGATGCCACAATACAAACAAAAATTGATTGACTTCAACAACTGGCTTAGCTTCTGGTGTTAATTCAGGGGGATTCTAGGATGATATGGCTGACAGGCCATGTCACTTTACCAGATATGAACTTTACCTGGCACCTCTGGGATTTAGGTTGCTGCCGGCAAAGGTACTTGCCTCCCTCATAGTATATTTTTTAGGCAATGTCTTAAGAACAAAATTCCCGATTTAAAAATATCCTCCAGAAACAAACTCAGGGTTATGCTGCTTAATGTTAGCAGTTTGAATCAAAAACTGCACTCACTTGAAGCACCTCTTACCCTGGAAGATGCTGATGTCTGCGCAGTCAGAGAGACATGGTTCAAGGCCTCAGACAGTACCCCAGCCATGCAGGGCTACAATGCCTTCCACACATTCAGACCACACAACGAACATGAAAAAAAAAACAAGGGTTAGAGGAGGAGTATCCCTAGAGTTACTCCAAGTCCAACTAACTGTAGGAAAGACCCCCACATCATTGTTAGCTATAGGTACCCCACCATGAACCATAAAATTACACAGGCTACCTGGACCTACTTGAGTCAGTCTCAGTACAGCTAAATACCCTGGTCATGGGTGACTTTAACTATCTTTCCATCGATGGGTAACATATATGGGCACAAAAGCACTCGCCCAAAGGTTCCTGGACTTTGTCAACACAAATGTTCTGGAGCCAATAGTCAGCAACCTCACAAGGGGCTTTAACATCCTTGACATAGTGCTCACCAACATTGGGGATTGCTGCACCATCCCATGTGTGGGGCTCTCCCTGGTAAAGTTGAATCATAAATCAGTCTTGTTTGAAGTAACGATCATACATGACCCACCCTCAGGAGCAAAAAGGATAAAATATTTCTCCAAAATAAACTACAGCCTACTTAGTGATGGCATCAATAATTTCAGATCCCCTGCCAGTACTGACAGCAAAGACCCCCTATACAGAGGTGTACACAAATATCTTGCATAGGGGTTGGGAGGGTGGCTTAATGGCTAAGGTGTTTGCCTTACAAACACAAGGTGAAGGGTTTGAGTCTTACAAGGGATAATTGGCTAAGCTTGAAATGGCTCGCAAGGGCAGTTAGCTTAGTACTAAACTATGAACATATGAACTATAAACACCAGTAAAAATGAATAGACTCAGTCATACATTAAATCCAGATCCTCATGAAAAAATAAGCCACCCTGGTGGACATTCAGCATAAATAGATTATACAATAAGAAAAATAATTTGCTGTCAAAAAACAAGAGGGAATGATCCCAGCAAAGGAAGAATTCCCTCCAAAGCATAAACAAGTCCTTTGCCTAGTATCTCCAAAGAGCAGGTCATAGCTGAACTTTCTCGGCCAAAAACACAGTCTCTATGGGACTGGACAACATCACAGGCTGCCTATTAAATGGTCTAAATCAGGAGTTAACAAAACCACTAAGCATGATCTTCAATCTCAGTCTAAACACTGGCTTTGTCCCAGCTGAGTAGAAAACCGCAACCTTAATCCGCTTGCAAAAAGGGGATACCTTCAATTGACCCTGGGAACTATAGACCTATAAGCTTAATCAGCCTTATCTGCAAGGCCATGGAGAGAATCATCATGGATCTTATCAACAAGGATACAGGTGGCCTTCAAACTCTTGGCCTGACCCAGTTTGGCTTCATTAAGGGCAGATATTGCCTGCTAAACTTGATGGACTTCTTTGAGAATGTCACTAAGGCCCTGTCTATCTCAACCTAACCAAGGCCTTTAACACAATCTCTCACTCAGGCATCATTGAGAAACTCATCCAGCTTGGGATTAACCCTTACATCACTAAGTGGGTTGTTAACTGGCTCACAAACAGAACGTATACAGTCAAAATTGGGGATGCCAACTCTAGTGGCAAACCTGTTACCAGTGGTGTTTCACAGGGATTTGTGCTAAGCTATTAATCCAAACTTGAGCAGTATACTGGTAATTAGATAAAACTGATGAACCAAAAGTAAAACCACCTTCAGCTTTATTAGGACAACCAACAATTGTAAAACACAACTGAGTTAGCGCTTTCACCCAACTAGGGCATCCTCAGAGTCAGTTAGTAAAATTAAATTTTAAGCAGTCCTTAATGAACAAAATTTAATCAACTTACAGCCAATAAGCACTCAAAAGCAATGAAATTACTATAATGATCTCTAAAATTAACTCTTAACAGTGCAGTACATTTTCAATGATCAGAAGAAAGCTTTTTTACTGCTCATTCAGTTCACAATTAATGTTTACTAAAACCATATCTCAAAACATTTGCCCTGGTTTATCTTTTTTAGAGAAAAAACTAATTATATCAAATAATTAAAGCTTTATTTTTTAATATACATGCCAAAGATACAGTGTCATTGATGCTAGGTCATGTACTGGCATCTAGTCTAATTTGCCATTGGCATTCTCTAGCTTCAAGTATATTTTTATAATCTCCTCCAAAGTCTTTTGTATAAACTCTATCAATGACAAAAAAATGATTTTTTTAAAATTCAAACAGTCCTTACTATGCATGTACAAGGAATTAGTTGACTTTTGTTTTTTTATGTCTCTGATGTGTTCCAGTATTCTTTATTTTACTCTCCTTGTAGTCATGCCAACGTAAAACGCTGGACATGATAAACAAGTGGCCACATATATAACCATATTCGTGTTACAATTACAGTAACCTGGACACACCAGCGACCTTTTATAGTCACTAACTTGTACATACAGACCATCATTGATATATTTGCATGCTTTACATTTTCCACATTTTGCCATCCTTGCAGGTCTTTGACTAACAGGTTTAGGAATTCTCTCTAAGAGTTCCTTAATATTTGCACCCCTACTATTAATAAACTTGGGACCATCTCCTATAACTTTTGTCATGTCTGCAGGGAATATGTTGTGCCATCCCATTTCAATAACTTCCTTCACCTTACCAGACATAGTGTTGTACTGCAAAATCATCCCTGCCTGGATTTCATTATGTTTGTGATGCATTTCTGTAACCTTTTCTATGTCTCTATTTTTATCAAGTAAGATAGGTTTAAAATCTATTTCCCTTCTTCGAATAATGTCATTCTTAGTCAATGTTAATAAATCCATAGGATAACCTCTTTCCGTAAACAAATCAATTAATATGCCCACTTCTTGTAAAAATGTGGTGTCATCACTATCATTACTATATGGGATGACCTAATCATCTGCCCCTTTATTTTGTTCTTCTTGATGTACTGAGGGTGACAACTATCATAGTGTAAGAAGGTATTACTGTATGTCTTTTTCCTGAATAAACTTGATTCTATTTTCCCATTGCTTGTATATAAATGCAAATCCAGAAAATCAATCGAACTCTTACCTACCTTATTGGTAAACCTCAAAAAAGTTGTGGTTTGATTTAAATAGGCTATATAATCATCAAGTTTGTCTCGTGAACCATTCCAAAGAAATAATATGTCATCCAAAAATCTTAAATAAATAATCATTTTGATTGCATAAACAGATGACAAAACATATTGGTCCTCCCATTCAGCCAATACCAAATTGGAAAATATGGGAGCACATATGGCTCCCATTGCAACTCCCGTACATTGTTTATAATATTCACCCTCAAAGTGAATGTAGTTATTTTCCAGGACAATTTGCATTAAATTTGCCAATAAACTTCTTTTTACTTGATGAATTCAACTATACTTTCCCAAACTTTTGGAAAACCATTCCAAACCTATATCTTGAGGTATTACAGAGAATAAATTAACTATGTCAACTGTGACATATCAAAAATCACCCAGATTAGTAGTTGACAGAATCCTGAGACAATCCAGACAATGCCATGAATCCTTAAGTATGTGTGGTATGCAATCAAGAGTATTTTTACTGAAAATATCAATATAGGACGCTAAAGGTTCCATTTTGGATTCTCTAGTTGCCACAATAGGTCACAAAGGGGGGGTTTTAATGTCCTTATGTATCTTAGGAATACCGAATATACTGGACATAACTGGATGTTCTACTGTCAAATAGTTGTATTCATCCTGGTTGATTATTCCCTCACAAATGAAATCGTAAATTTGCCAGTCAGTCTTGGTATATGCCCTCTGAACCTCAAATTTAGACACCAGCATATAAGTGTCAGTGTCCTGCAGTATATTCTGCATATTCCACAAATTCTCTGTACATGACATTACAACTACCTCCCTTGTCAGGTTTCATGACCCTATATTGTCTGTTGACAATTCCTTTAAACAGAATTCTTCTGCAGGTGTCAAGTTCTTATGAATACTCAGTCCTGTTTCAACCACTGTTCTTATCTGGGAGGTGCATAAGCTTGTCCTAATAAAGCTGAAGGTGGTTTTACTTTTGGTTCATCAGTTTTATCTAATTATCTGTGCTAAGCTCCCTACTGTTTGGTATCTGTTTGGTATCTATTTTACAGAAGTCCAAGGGAAAATAGATGGCCTGTGGCTTACCAAGTTTGCTGATGACTGCAGACTGGGTACAATCATCGAATCCCCCAAAGATGTCAACATTCTACAATATGAGCTTCCACAGACAAATGATTGGTGTCAAAGCTACAGACTTAAACTAAGTGCCAAACAAAGCATTATCATCCCCTTTGACAAAGGAGAAACCCCTGCTAATTACATTAATAATATCCCCCTAAGTTCAAATCCAGTGGTGAGAGATTTAGAAACATCAAGTTGATAGCAGCCTTAATTTTGATCATCAAGTTTCCACAGCAGTAAGGAAGGCCTTCTACACTGCACACCTCATAAGCAAGGGTATAACATCTAAAGTTAAGGAGGTTATAATTTCCCTGTACTTATCTCTAATCAAATGAATAATCGAGTACAATGCTCTCTTCTGTATGTACCTCACCAGACATCTGCAGCACTGGAGAGACCTCAGAGGTTTCTCACCAAGAAAATTCAGGACCTACAACACATGACCTACACAGACAGACTGAAGTCCCTATCACTTTATTCAGTATAATATAGACTGCTTAGAGGTGACTTGTGTCTGGCCTACAGAGCACTCTCAGACCCTGCCTTGATGAAGCTACTGCACATTCCCAAATCCAATGGGACAAGATTCACTCACTCTAGGGATCTTAACCTAGTCTGTGATATTAACAGGAAATGCTAGAGAGACAGCTATGTCTCCCAGAGGTTGCCACTCCTCTGGAACAATTCCCATTTCATGTAAAACAGAACTCCTCAATGGCCCTATTTAAGCATTGCCTGGACAACTGGATGGGAAACTGTAAATTTAGACCACCTAAGATAGGGGCAGCCGGTGCTGATTTTAGATTTGAACACAAACATGGAGCCCATATATCTTGGTCCATAAGGAAACAAGGGTATATATAACATGACTAGGCTTGTAGAAGCCTTAGGGCCAATAGCCTACTAAACTCCTATGATCCTATTATCATTTCCCTAACAGTAAATAAGACACAAGGACGCAGTTCAAACACAACACCACAAATGCACAATACAAAAATCTATCACCTTTACCAACATTTACTTTAATGCTTACATGTGAACACCTGCACACACAAACACTCACACACACACACACACACACACACACACACACACACACACACACACACACACACACACACACACTTTTTCTCCACTTACAGCTCCCGCAAGCAATGCTTGGTGGTGTTTTTTTTTTTATAACTCCTACACTAAACTACCAATGCATGTGATGATCTGTGACAGCAAAACCAGTTCTCAACATTCTCTGCATTCAAAATAATGTGAAAAACCCAGACACAGATACACAGGCGCACACATACACATATAGATGCCTATCTATCTATAAATGTCCAGATTTGTGGCTCTCATTTTTTCTCCATAGAAGTTGTGGTTTTATAGCAAACCATTGGAGATTAATGTCACTAAATAATGACAGAAAGCTAAGACTCAGTCTTCATATCCTTCAGAAAATGCAAGTTAATACAAAAACTCTTATTCTAACAACTTTCTAAGAGCAATATTTAATATCAGTCCCTGATTTGGACCTTTATCCCCCATTATTTTTGGTTTTGTCCAGACTTCTTGTGCTAACAGCATGAGTGGTATGAATGGACACATGTAAAATAGTCACTTGAGTCAGGTTTGTTTCTTTGCTTTGCAAACATTTTGTCAAACAAACCTTATCAAAAAGCTTCTTCAATGGTACAATTCCTAGAATGAAAGCTAACATCAGCTGTCAAGTTGTCTTTGTCCTTATATAAGAGATTTCATGTTGTATGACAAATATACCCCTCCCTGCTAAATTTTATAGGAGAAATCATCAACATCGTATTCCATGGACTAGGGCTAGTACACATTAAAATATGCATACCTGAACCCTGAACATTTAATAAACAGTTATGTCCCTGTACATACCTCTCAACTGTACAGATTTTTGCAGAATGCCCAGATTTTTGCCTCATAATTTTGGCCCGTTCCACATAAAATTTGTAGTTTTCTGGCAAAACACTGAGGATTGAAGTAACTAAATAATACTAAATAATGATAGACGTTTGAGTTTCTGACTTCAGATCCTTCAGAAAATACTTAATATTTCAAAACTTGTTACATTCTAAGTTTATAGGAGCAATATTTAAAATCTGTCCCTATTTTTGGGCCTTTTTCCCCCCATTATTTCTGTCATCATCCACATTTCTTGTGCTGAGAGGTTGAGCGGGTTGCCTGTGCGTGGTTTTGCCAGTTGTGTATTTGTAGTACTCCATGTAGGTATAGAGTCCTCATGCAATTAAACCTCACAGCAAGGTCTGTGCTTCAGAATGGCAATATGAATGACATATTGGCTATCCTTCATAAGTTATGAGATTAGAAAACCATCTATCAACAGTTGCTGTAAACAACAGGTTACCAGTCTTCCTACTATGCTCATTTTGTTGCTCAGTGATCCAGAGCTAAAAACCAACACTGGTGAAAACTATAACATGAATGAAAGCATAGTTGTATGTTGTAGAAAAATACCATGTGTGCTATCCTCTGTGGTGCAATCTAACCTGTTAACACAATAAAACTTCCCCCACCCACATCTGTGATGTGGCAATGCTCCTGCCAGTGGGAGTGGTCATGAAACAGGATTCCCTCATTACAATATATGTAGATTTAGCATCATTCACAGTCATGGGCAATGAGCTGGACATGTTCATGATTTGCTCTTGACCATGAAAATGGAGGATTTGATATCGCAGTAGTCTACTGCTGGCAAGACCAAAGAAGGATGGTGTTCATCAGCTAACACTTTACTTCTGTCTCTATTCACACAACATAATCAGTTTTTATGTATGGTTTCTCATGTCTAGCATGTAAGCTAGCATATCACAAAAAATATATGGACTGTTTGGCTCCAATTCCAAAAGACTCGCTCTAGGTGTAAGTCACCACTTACACTGAGAGCAGGCTGAAAGCTGGTATTTTGGAATCTGGCCCCTGTCGTAAGTCAGCAAGTCTTTTGGAATCAGTGCAGATTTACACTCACAACAACTTTTTGGATTCTGGCCCTTTATTTATGTAAAACCTCACTCTGTGTGACACATTTGTCTCTGAATAATGTGTGTAAACCAGTGCATTATGAACCTCTGTAGGATTTACACAGTTGTCTGCAAAGTAATACTTAACACCTTTCTTCTGCATTTGTTTTCCTGTTTACTCACTTTTGGCACCAATATGACCAAATTTTATATTACCTTCACATTAATTATATTTGCATGGATTCTTTACTTGCAAGAAGTAATGTCTTAAGCAACCTCCTCTCCTGTTCTAAAACCAGGTTAAGTAAAGCTAAATCTTGTGATTAAAAGGGTCTATATTATATAAGTGAATGCAATGAATTGGGAACGCTATATAATCGGCCCACAATCCCCAAAAACCCAAAATGTCGAACACAGGGATCAGCGATTTTTTCCCAGAGAAAAAAATCACTGATCCGTAAAAAAAAATAAAAAAATAAAAACACAAAATAAAGAGGGGCGGGCTTCACCCACCACACCCCCCCCCCTACTTAAATGTACCAACTCGAGATTACACCATAGTGGAGGAAATGGTAAAGTCCCAAAAACGGCCCAGTGATTTTTTTCCCTAGTAAAAAAAAATCGCTGTTCCGTGCTTTTGGTATTTTGCCATTTTCTGTAATGATGTTTGACTAAACAGTGTTTGCAATTCATTGCATTCGCTAAAATAATAGGGACATGATTAAAAGAAATGCAGATGCAATCTTTCTGGTCATCCAAGTTAAATTGGTGCTTACTTACATATACTGTCATTAAACATGTTACACATATTTTTAATTTCTGGTGGTTTTAGAAGATACACATATGGGGTGAGACAGATAATTTGACATGGGAAACAGAGGACGCAGTAGGAATTATTGTAATATTTGTATAGGTAAAATAATTGCTTTAAAAGATAGAAACATCTTTAGAAAATATTGTGATAGACTGGAGTAAACTCTGTGACCATCTTTTTAATAGTGCTGAGTGTTGGCATTACAGAAAGATGTCCAAACTGATACATGCTACTACCATCTGTAGGTCAGATTTCGAAGCATGCACAATTCATGACTGTTATCCTGCAATTCACTGCCATCCTTTGGTCAGTCTGTATGACCATGTTATATCAGCAGCAATGCACGCAATTCACTTTTAATAATGAAGCTAATGTGTGTGTGTACACCAGTGTGTCTCATGCTCATGGGTAAGATGACCCAGTTCTAAGTCCATACCATACTGCAAGTTAAATCACTATGAAAGGCAACAGCAGATAAATTAGTAAGTATGATCTCCTCCCACTATGTGCTGTGATTCTTATCTGAAGCTCAGTTTTGCTGTTTGACTGCTGCAGAAAACACACCTTAAACTAAAAGGTTGACTTTCATGAAAAAAAGGTTTTGGTAAAGACACCAATCTCATTTTTTCACTGATTTCAGAACCAGGTGTTCTCTAAGATTCATGCATATAAGTCTGTAATTTTATAGGGCTGCCACACAGTTAAAAAAAAAAAAAAAACCTGGAGTATACATATACAGTACTGTGTACCAGAACGAGACCATTAATAGAGCCGGTATAAAATTGAGGATCTGCTCCAACCTCCACAATTCACAAATGTATAAAATATGGAGTACTCTGGGAATGAAAGGCAAAGATTTTTGGTAGACTTGTTGGAGCTGCCAGCTCCAGAGTGAGACTATATGGCTCTGATGTTCCAGGGACACTGATGTTGTGGACAGAACACTGCTGAGTAGCAATATCAGACTTCCAACACAGAAAAATGTTCATAAATGTTTTGCATGCAACTCATATTCCTATATTGTGAATGTTTTTCAATAAACTATCAAATGTTGACTAAAAATATTTAACCTTAAAACCTCTAAAACAGGCTTTCGGTTAGTATAAAACCTGTACTAAAATATAAACAAATGACACTGAAATGAAAAAAGAGCATTTTAAGTTCTTTATGATGCTTTTGAAGAAATAAGAAATTTTCTATAAAGTTTTTATGCCATTTTTCAAGGGAATTCTTCTATTTGTATTTCTATTTATTCTTAAATTTTATATATATATATATATATATATATATATATATATATATATATATATATATACACACACACACACACACACACACACACATATACATATAGCTATACACATATATATATATATATATATATATATATATATATATATATATATATATATGGATCTATGTTAGATTATCTGAAACTTCGAAATTCATATGGCCGAGACCATATCATCGAAGTTTTTGAACTTTGAACATAAAATCTATTTTTAATGTTTTTTTCCAGGGGGACAACCCCCCTGCAACCCCGCACCCCCTGCTAATTAAATACACCAGCTCTGAGATTGCACTACATTGCAGAAAACGGTAAATTTCCTGTTCTGTGCTGTACCGCAATCTCCATTCAAAGCATTCAAAGTTTCAAAACTTCAATCATATGGTCTCAACCATTAGAATTTCAAAGTTTTGAAACCTCAATAATCTGATAGGGATTCATATGTGTGTGTGTGTGTGTGTGTGTGTGTGTGTGTGTGTGTGTGTGTGTGTGTGTGTGTGTGTGTGTGTGTGTGCCTTACAGTGCTTTGTCTTTAAAATTTTGTTTGGAGAATTTGAAGTTTCTACTGGATAACGATGTCATGTGCTGTATATAAAGCTCGTTTTTTTAAATCATATATTATATGCATTGAGAAAGGGGTTTTCCTGAAAGCTTTGCTGCTGAACTTGTGCTTTAATAAAGCAAAATGATGTTTTAGTTTTGGAGATGAGATATGTTTTTGCTTTTTATTTGTAGCTGTTGTAATTGAATTCGATGATCTCAACTACTTGGTTCTTGCCTTTAAATTTGTTATAGCTTGGTCTTACCCATCCCATGGATATATTACCCCTAATGAGAACAAATGGGATCATACCATAGATAATTTGATGTGACCCTTACATGGGATGAAGCAATTAGAAGCTGCCTCTGTCCATTACTAGTAATGGAGAAATAGGGGAAGTCATGGGGTAAATTTTATGTTTTCCATCCAAAGATCTAAGCTTCTTTTGGAAATTGACAGGGATGAACTTTGTTTTATGTGGATTGGTAGTATGTTCCCTAGTCCAAGTATTTCTGATGCCATTTGACTTGCTGATGTGCAGTAAATCCATCGATAATGGATTTGAGGATGCTTTGTATGCCAGACAAAGTTCCAAATATAGTGACAGTGCTTTGAGTCAGTCAATGTAAGACATGTTGTTTAGGCATTGTATCCTTTCAGTAAGGTATCTCTGTAAGAGTTCCAGTTGTTGCAAGTTTCTGGACAGATACATGCCAAAGGGGCATTATATTCAATGACTGGCCTAATGAGGGCTGAGTAAAAGAGGGCAATGACATCCCTAGATCTAGACACAATCCCTTTACTTATAAGTTGTGCAGTACAGAAGGACTTTCTTACAATAACAGATAC
>NC_056743.1:811759949-811817449 GCF_019279795.1 Protopterus annectens
CACACACACACACACACACACACACACACACACACACTCGCAGACAAAAACACCACAATGAATGCTGAATTGAAAATGTGAGCCCTAATAAGATAACTCATTCACCTTCAGAATGCAAAATGCACATACTCAGCATAAAGTAACCAAAACTCAAACAAAGTCAACATAATAAGTCACCAAAAACAAAATCTGAAATAACCATCAACTAACCACAGAACAAAATAGGGTGGGATGTGAATAAATTCTCACTCTGAAGTTACCATAATCATTAACAAATGAATAATTTCAGTGCATCATGCAGTTATGATACATAGCAACTAAATATATGATTTCATTCTCCATATGCTGAAGCAATCCAGTACTTATGTACATGACAGTCTGTGCTTCTCCAACCTCCCCAAACATGGTAGAAAGGCAACGCCAGAAAAAGCAAAGAAGAAAGAAAAAAGACAACCACTGACCCAATACGAATGGATTTATTGTACATCAGTAAGTCAAATGGCATCACAAATATTCAGTGTATGGATCTATACCTCTTCTGCAACATCAATATAATGGTTTGGAAGGACAGGTATATCTTACAGGGGATACAGCTGCTCTGGAACAGACTCTCCATTCACATAAAAAGTTCACCTCTTTTCATATTTAAGCATAACTTGGATTTATCAATTGGAAACAGAGCATTTACCACAGAAATCCCCCCCCCATTACTAATGGACAGATGCAGCTCCTAACTGCTTTATCCTCTGCATGAGTCCTCTCACATTGTCTGTTATAATATCAGTGATTTTCACTAGGGATAATATATAATTATTCACCATGGGATGGATAGGGCCAATGAAACACCAATGGGATAGGTTAATTCAAGCATCAAAAGGGGAACTGGCTAAGCTTAAAATACCCCACAAGGGCAGCTGTTCTAGTACTTTCCTATAAACCCATAAGAATCCAAACAGTGCATCCCAGTTGCACCATATTTCATTCCACAATGATCCAGAGTCTGCAATGTCATTTTAAAAACACTAGTAACCTCACATGTATACTGAGTACACGGATATTCTAAATTATGGAAAAATTCACTATCACTACTATTCCACAGATACATTCAATATCATTTGATCTTCTAAAATACAACGTTCTACTATTACAACTCTGAAGTAACCAAGGATTAGCAAATGTTCCCAACTGTTGTACACTTACTGTTCCCTGCAGCTTTGATAAGAATAGAATACAAATACAAAAACAGGGAAAGAGATTTTTCTCAAATTTGGATAATGCTCCACAGAGCACAAATAAAATAGGTACAAAATAATCAGAAAGAATAAAAGGCCCTTACCTATGCAGACTATGTCCATAAACCCATACATGCCGTAACAGATCTGGAAGAGCAGGTCCTGTCGTTGCCACTTTGCTGAGGGACTGAGTGATGACCAAATTAGCCAGGAGATACTCGCAATGAGGAACAGTGAGCCCAGGATGATGGCTGCTATCTGTACTTTTTCAATTACTGTCAAGGAGATTGCCTGCCACTGAAGAAAAACAAAACCAGTTTAAACATTATTTTCCTGTTTATACTTTTGCCTGTTAATATGTACAATGCAACATTATTCAAGTTTGAATAATGTGCAGCTCAAGTGATCTTTTTAGTTAAAGGGTTCAAGAAAGGGAGAAATGTTTGCAGATACACCTAAAAAATTTTAGTAAACAATAATAATCAACTGAGGATGTGGTCCCATCTCACTTTTGTACATATTATGTTGAAAACAGAACACTTATTGCAGTTGGGGATGTTGCATATTGAGAAAATGCTGTAACACAGCTAGAAATATTTTGTTTACTGAAACTGAAGAAAGTCTAGGTCTGACTATATTTTTTGTCATCAGTAATACATAGATGATCTCTGCAGGGGAACTTATACAGTTCTGACTAATGTAAGTTAGAACAATGGATAAATGTTTCAGACTGTTCTACAAATCAGTACAGTAACATTTCAGACAAATACATGGTGGGTTTTGTCTGCCTAATGGATATATACAGCAGATAATAACACTTACATTAATTATTTAAAACACACGCTAGCAGTAATTTATGCATTCAAACCACACAAAGAAAGGAAGCAAGTGTCACATGAGCTCACAATGCATTTTACAATCCATGAGTTCAGAAATCCTTGTCACATAATATCTCCTCTATTTAGAAAACCAAAGTACAATTATAGTTAGAATACTGAGCATCACTATGTGGTTAATGAGCTCATCCTACGATATGTACTCATTAGGTCAAAAGATTATTGTGCTGTATCCATCAGTTAAATGTGCACAATGCATATGCATTGTAAATGTTCTTACAGTAATGTGTTCTATTATGATATATTTTTGGAGAGTTTTGTAGCTTACTAAAAGTAACAAAAGTAATACAGTGAGTGAAAACATCCACGGGTATGTAACACCACATTCAAGTATATATATATATATATATATATATATATATATATATATATATATATATATGGTCTCAAGTCTCGTAGACACTTAAGTCAGAAGATATGGGAACCTCAAGAGTGAAATATGTGTGGTAAATAAATATATTTAATAAACACCACTGGCATAAAATTAGGATACACTATGCTTCAATCAGTCAATGTTTGCTTTGGACACCTGACTATGTGATGTCAGAAGCTACATGATACTGGGAAGAATAATCATGCCACAAGAAAGTGGTGCTACAGTTTTATTTTACTTATTTATTTGTCCTTTCATAACCGGGAAAGTACGGCTAAGACAATGGCCCATTTTCAGTGGAAGCTTTGTGAAAAATCATCTTGCATTGTTGTAATAGGAATCTCCAGCCATACATGTACACAGCAGATAGCTGCACATTCACAGACATACTGACACAAGTGAGTCTAAGCAGTGGTGGTAAAATTTGAACACACTACTTAAGATCGCAAGGTACAGAACACTTCCTGACTTGTACATGCCACACAGGATGTAGTTTTACAATTGTGCATATTTGAATGTATGACATCAACATTCTTTTATACATTGATGTTCTTCTAAAAATGTATGACGGTGGTTGACGTGAACAATACCACTACACAGCTATACATATAGTATGACAGACAAACACATACACACAGTAGTCAACTATTGCTGGATTCACGCTGAACAGCTAGCACCACAGGATAACTCATACTACAAATGTGATGCAGTTAATTTCTGACAGCATGATGTAAGCAAAAATGATAATTGCCTGTGGGTAATAAGAATATATATGGTAGTCCTCAGCCAGTGAAAATATGACTCCTAAGTGAAAGTTTTTATAAGGGCTGCTGTCTCTAAGAGAACTGTACATGATAGTATAAATAGTCACATTACTTACCATTGTTGGATTTGAACCCTCTACCCATCTAATTAGGCAATAAATAGAACACAGAATTAATGCCACTCAAGAAGTCTGACTTGTAAGGGTACAGAGTGCACTTTTGACATGATGACTTTATCAGCGTAATGTAGAGAAGATGTTTTTGGTAAAAGTGGGATAAGTGGATGGGGCATCCTCTCCCATGTTAAAATCTTCCCCTGACTGGAAGTTGATACAGCACGTCTGTTTAGGAAGCTGCATGTACTTGATATTGCAGCCACACACTCAAGTTAACAACTGTGAGATTTGAACCTTCTACCTATCTAGTTACACACACTAGAGAGCACAGCATTTGTGAAACATGAGAAGTCTGACTATTAATGGAAAAGACTACACTTTTGGCATGATGATCTCATCAATGTGTTGCAGACGTTTGTGGTAAAAATGGGATAAGGGGATGGTGGAATACTCACCCATGTTAACTTTTTTCCCATAACTGAAAGTTGATACATTACATCCATTCAGGAAACTATAAGGACACACACACACACGTTGCTCATGATGAGAATTGAGCCTTCTACCTATCTAGTTACATAATCTAGAGAACACAGTATTAGTTGCAAGCACCACAGGAGACGTCTGCCTTTCTGGGGTGGGGAATGCACTTTTGACATGATGAACTCATCTGTGTGTTGCACAGAGGATGTTCCTGTAAAAAGTAGGCTAAAGTGCAGAAGGAGCTATGTCCAGAGTTAAATGTATCCTCATGAGTGAAAGTGCACATAACACATTTGACATTGAGGCTTTACTTACCTGCCACTAGACCCCCCCACACATAGACACGCACACACACACAAGTTCACCATGGTGAGAATTGAACTTCCTAACACTGTATGAAACACAAGCACCACAGGAGGTCTGACTTTAATGATGTGAAAATGCACATTTGTACTTAGTAAGGCTTCACTGTTTGGAACATCTGTTCCTGTGCATCATAGGTTTTGGGGCAACTATATGTGTGTGGACAGGCGAACATAACATCAATGTGCTTGTGCCATGTAATGACATAATTTTCTGCTAAGATTTACATACCATTAGTTGTTTAAATTGCATTACTGTGGGGGGACATTACCTGTTTCACAGTATGGAATGTCAATGACAATCACAACTGTAAGCCAGTGGATTATCAGTCAAGCACTCCTGCCAGTTCATTCTGGGATGATTGCATGGAAGTATAAAGATTTATAGTGCCGCTGTAACTTTCCTTGTCTCATGCATGCACAGTATGCACTGACAATACAACAGACAATTGTTAAATATGACAGCATATTACGAAAGAACAGTTATGAATTATGTGTGAAGAGGTTACCCAACATCATAAAACAGTTGCAAGGGTAACCAGTGGAGTAAAGACATACATTAACAGACTGACAATGCGCCAACATCACTCTGAAATTCAGATTTCTTGTTTTCAAAATTCAATAAAGACATATAGGCATAGTTCAATATAAACAAAGAAATATTTCTTGTAAATATTTTTTTAATCTCTGCCTGAAGTGCAGCTCTGGCAAGCTCACTTGTGCTGCTGATATCAAATTATTAGTGCATGAATAATCATATCTTGAGGTGTTGAACATAGAATGTAAATAAGAAGTAGTCTATGTTACTAAATGATTACTTTTGCCCAAACAAGCAGTATACACATACAACCACGTCTGAATCTGATGGAATACAGAACATATACATCTCATGGTAATGTTTCAGGTGTCATGATTTACACATTTGCCATGATCATTGTAGTTCTCAGTCATTATACCTATGATACAAGTGTATTATGATACATATGAGGGACAATGCATGCTACTGCTGGTTGAAATATGGCTTATGGAAACAATTTTAAATCAAAGAGGTTTATTTGATGACTCAGAAGGGGTGGGAAGAGGTGGACAGGGGGTAACAGGAAAACACAGACATGCTAAGTAATTAGTGTATGTTTCATTTCTGCACATATTTGTGTTACTCTTCAGATTATCATCATAATTATTTAGGCAAGAAATGTACAAGACAGTCTTCACAATAGGGAGCAAGCACATTAATACAGCAGTAGGATAATGGTTTGTTAAGAAAATGTGCAGCCAACAGTTAGACCTACAGGAGTCATAACAAACATTCATTCACATTTTGGTATACATCTGGATTTGCACCTTGACAGTATTCCAATGAAAATGTACAGACCTGAGTATTATCTAAAGACATCACAAAGTTTGGATATGAAAACAGACTGCAGAAAAGGAGAATGGATGTATTACTCTTCATTATACTCTTGACAACTGTATGCTCTACATTTAAATCTTCAGCTTATTCAACAGACTGTCAGCTTGACTATATATAGCTAAGCACAGTAGCATGAAGTGCACCAGAATAATGTGTCAGAAGGCAAATACTCACAACTTTTCGCCATAAGCTGTGTACTTCCATTTAGTCTCAGTTGCAGCTGGTGCTCAGTGCCAGACAGTGTGCAAATGCAGGGGAGGAAGACTAATGACACAGAAGGGAAAAGATGCATACACAGGGGGAGACAAATGCAGACAGTGTGCAAATGCAGGGGAGGAAGACTAATGACACAGAAGGGAAAAGATGCATACACAGGGGGAGACAAATGCGGACAGTGTGCAAATGCAGGGGAGGAAGACAAATGACACAGAAGGGAAAAGATGCATACACAGGGGGAGACAAATGCGGACAGTGTGCAAATGCAGGGGAGGAAGACTAATGACACAGAAGGGAAAAGATGCATACACAGGGGGAGGCAAATGCAGGGGAGGAAGACTAATGACACAGAAGGGAAAAGATGCATACACAGGGGGAGACAAATGCAGACAGTGTGCAAATGCAGGGGAGGAAGACTAATGACACAGAAGGGAAAAGATGCATACACAGGGGGAGACAAATGCAGACAGTGTGCAAATGCAGGGGAGGAAGACTAATGACACAGAAGGAAAAAGATGCATACACAGGGGGTGACAAATGCAGACAGTGTGCAAATGCAGGGGAGGAAGACTAATGACACAGAAGGGAAAAGATGCATACACAGGGGGAGACAAATGCAGACAGTGTGCAAATGCAGGGGAGGAAGACTAATGACACAGAAGGAAAAGATGCATACACAGGGGGAGACAAATGCGGACAGTGTGCAAATGCAGGGGAGGAAGACTAATGACACAGAAGGGAAAAGATGCATACACAGGGGGAGGCAAATGCAGGGGAGGAAGACTAATGACACAGAAGGGAAAAGATGCATACACAGGGGGAGACAAATGCAGACAGTGTGCAAATGCAGGCGAGGAAGACTAATGACACAGAAGGGAAAAGATGCATACACAGGGGGAGACAAATGCAGACAGTGTGCAAATGCAGGGGAGGAAGACTAATGACACAGAAGGGAAAAGATGCATACACAGGGGGAGACAAATGCAGACAGTGTGCAAATGCAGGGGAGGAAGACTAATGACACAGAAGGGAAAAGATGCATACACAGGGGGAGACAAATGCAGACAGTGTGCAAATGCAGGGGAGGAAGACTAATGACACAGAAGGGAAAAGATGCATACACAGGGGGAGAGGGAGGTGAGGATCAAGTAGCTCATGACAGAAGCAGGGCAATGGTGGTTCATAACAATATGTAGGCAACAGCTACACATTAAAATGTGTACTAAAAACAGTCAGTAACACTTAGCTAATGCCTGGATTAGAACCCTTGAAATTATGCAAAAAGGTATAGATCTGAGCATTATCTCATCACACCACAAAGGAATCCTGTTTTACACACTTGAAAACACACAACTGAAGGAAAATGACAACTTACTAAGGCAGAAGGAGAGAAAAAAACAGTATGAGAGAGAGAGAGATGGACAGAGTAATAGCAATAGTGTTTTTTCTGTACATGTAGGACCATTAGTGTAATGTGTTACTCTTATTTCCTTATTAATCTATCACAGTCTGCACAGTAAAATTCTTGCTATAGGAAGCATGAAATGGAAGGAGAGTACAACCAACATTAAGACATAAGCAGGATAAGGGTGGCTTACTATGTCTGCCATTTGGGCATGGAATATTTTTGCAAATGCTTTCCTGATGCCTTATCCAAATGGCATGTTACTAAAATGTAGGAAAAGGAGATAAATAAAGATATTTACAATTAACCATATGATAGCAATATAAAATGTCATGAAATTATAATTTGACCTACTGCTGTAATTGAACACAAGCCACTATTCAAAAAAAATTAGTCTACAGAGAGGGGAATTATCCCAACATGCCACATAGGAATGTTTAGTGTATGATACCCAGCAGTCTAAGAACTGTTACCTTAGTTTGCCTTTAATCTGAATTTTCATAGCACAGACAGATTTAAACATATTTGTGCAAAAGTATGTGCACCATTGTGGCTGAAATCAAAATCTTCACCTTTTTCCATACGAAGCTGAATGGCATTCACCAACACTCAGCATTAGTGTGCAATGCCAACCTCTGCATTAAAGCTGAAGAGAAAAAGTGAAGGCTTTTGATGGACCATTTCTGGTTATCTCTGTTGTGTGTGATTCTATTTTTTTGACCAGATTAAATGTGTAAAAAAGTAGCTGATAGGACAGTGGTGGAAAAGGGGATGGCAAGCAGAGGGTAGAACACAGGAAAGAATTCAGGAATTTGCAGGAGGGTGTTGGAACAGCACTGTAGCTATCCACTTCTTCACAACTTAAATGTAGTATTGTACACACAGTTCCATGACATTGGAGAGTCACCACACCAGGGATGGTGACAACAACAGAATAAGGTTGTATAGTCAAATGGACCAACTCAGGTGTGTCAACACACAGAAGTGGAGAGCTATGCTTGGGGCTTTTTTCTTCTGTAGGACAGGTGCTCATTTTTTTTAGCAAGAGAAATGTTAGGAAAGGTGGTTAGGGGGGTCAGACAGAGTAGGTTAAGTACCAGGCCCAGACATACAGGACTTACAAGACAGACAAGGATGGGGATGGACACAAAGGGGTGAGGAACACTATGACTGGGGGATACATAGGGACATTGGAGGTGCATTCACATCCAACTTGAGAACAGTGAGAAACTAGTCCTCACCCATCTACATAATGCCCCCCCCACCAGTCCTGTCAACTCCTGATGGGTGACAAAATCACCACTTCCACTAGTACTGCTCCTGGATGGTACCACTGAACCAGCAGCTGGGGCAGAGCTATCTGACGTAGGTGGACCAGGCTGGTCAGGAGTTGTGAAGACAATGCTGACAGGTTGCAATCTAGATGCAGTGGGTGTTTGTGCTGCCTCTGGTGATGCCACCGCAGTCACCTGTAGAGGCATGGTGGGTCATACCCACGTGGTCAGTCTACATTCCTGTTCTTATGGTTATTTTGTTTTCAGCAACAATGTATTAAAAATAAAATACAAATATATGTATATATATATATATGTATATATATATATATATATATATATATATATATATATATAAGGAAAGTGATGGGGTGGAGGAGACAAAAAAAGGATAATTACATCAGTGACATGTCACAGTACTTAATGATTTCAATGCACAAAACAATATGAAAAATACATAACTACACCTTGGCCACATCCATATATGGTAGGAAGGTATTAATGTGTCATAAAAGCAATCAATCACAATGTCATGATATCAGTAATATAATCATTATTTCTCTATGACATATCAGATATATGCTTTCTAAGTTAAAATAACTGAATTTGCAAATATTAAACTGTTAATGTCATGCAGTATTGAAGTTGAAATATCTTAGAAATACTAGCCCTAAAATAATCTAATATCTGTTTCTGGGCATTGAAAATAACACAATTAATATGATATACTCATTGCCTAATGCAATAACCAAGAGCTATTGGAGCAAACATGTAGGCTTGATATTAACGTTAAGGTATGCCTGCTTGAGATGATGTACTCTGATGGACTGAAGATATCTCTGTGCCTTGCATTCACCTGATGCATATTTATTCTGTGCCTCTCTGAGGTGAGTTGGTCTCTCCTGATGAGGCTCATGGTTTTCTGCTATCTCTGCTGTAACTGCACAGTAGAGAAAAGAAAAGAGATGTTCGAAAGCATGAGGAATAACTGAGTTGGCTGGCTAATCAATGCCGTATCATAGACAGCTGATGGGTCAGTATACTTACACAAATAAGGGGTCTTTGAAGTCTTTAATTCATCCTTTCATTGGCTCAAGAGGTCATGTGTGCTCTTTATGTCATTTTAGTGGTTATGACATTGCTTCCCAGTGTGTGGGATGCTAGTTCCACTGGAGACTCTCTTGGCCAAGCTATTCCAAGCATCAGCCTCATACTGAGACCCAGTATATTCCCCCTGGAATACCATTCCTACCATCACCAGCCATGTCTGCAGAAGTACAGCTAGAAATATGGGTCTGAAATGCTGCCCAATTTAGACCTTGCGTGTAACAGCTTGTGCAAAAAGATGCTCAGCCTTGCTAACTGCATTTGTGCAACTGAAAGCAAAGCAATGGCTCACCAGATACATTGTACATCAATAAGCACAGAAGTTTTAAAAATGGTAGTGGGATTTGGCCATGTGTGATGTTGAAACTATTGAGACATGTTTAAAATATCAAACCCTAATATGATTTAATTGTTAGTTATAATCATGATTGGATGAAAAATGGTATGGTTTTGATATATTGGCCTGTTGGAACTTACATACTACTAAGATTGAGTAGTAGCACCTGGGAATTGAACACATGAGAAAAAAATGGATAAATTATAAACTTTGCTTATTAGCTGCCTGTGTCATAGGAAAACATACTTTATAACATGGTAATTAAAGGTTTACAAAATGAATTGTGAATGAAGCTATATTTCACAGTATAGTCTGTGACTTTATTTAGTCATGGGACTGCATTTATAAGCAAAAAGACAGCATTTGTGTTTATAATTACATTACAGATGTATGCAGTTCCATGACCTGAGTAATACGTAATGGGTTAGGCTGCATACATACTTCACAAGACATACTGTCATAAGCACATACTTATCATATGTGATGACTCATAAAAATTATATTAAAAAAATATTCTGCACATCATACCTATGCATGTGCATTCTACATTAAATAATGCTTAACATAATTTAGATATATTATATTGGGCTTCTACAGCAAGCAGTAAGGATATATTTATTGCAATAAGCAAAGCTATGATAATCATGTGCATTTATTGTGACATTCCTAAACACAATGTTGTGAAAACATTACATTCTGCCCCCTCTGTAAAATATCTGTCAAAAGATTTGAACCATTTGCATCATCTGTTTAGTTCTGTAAAATCATTTACACCTTGTGCTACATGGAACGTTGCCTGACAGGTGGAATTTAATCACTTACTACTTTCCAGAGTGCTGACAGGCATGCACCAGTGCCAAGCTTGTTTGCACTACTGAAGGTGGCCCAAATTAAATTTTTCACTTTTTTCTTAGGAAGCAAATCATGTTTGTGCAGTACCAATCAGAGCACAAATGTAAAAGGTCTTATTAAGAAAAAAAAATGACCAAATTAACACATTTAATTGATATACATAGCAAGGAACAAAGCTATTATAGCATTAGCATGACACAATAATCCTTTTTTATGTTTACTTGCACCATTACAATTTGGTTATACATAACCAGGATTTAATTTAATGGCAATTGCTCAGAAAGGGGATACACAGACAAGGACAGGAGGTCATTGTTGCTTCAGGACATACAATTACTCATAACATTAAAAATTACAATATATTGCATAAGTATCATGATAACAAATTGTGACAAATGGATAATTTCTCCAGCACATATGACACATATGTCCACATTAGTCATGTTACTACTTTAATGTTAGCACACTGTAAACAATTTCATATCTTATAAAATCCATAGTACATTG
Organism: Protopterus annectens; assembly: GCF_019279795.1. NCBI lineage: Eukaryota > Metazoa > Chordata > Ceratodontiformes > Protopteridae > Protopterus > Protopterus annectens. The sequence continues at coordinate 811,771,285 of NC_056743.1, forward strand.
TATTATTAGTAATGAGAACAGGTGCATTCACAACAAAAACACCTAGGTACCATGCATTCCCATAGACTACAGGTAAGATTTTTAGCATGTATCACATATTTTAGCCTGTTTATTTCACATGCATTTGGTGTCAATAGTTTTTTCTGACTACAATCATAAAAACATTTCTGTAAACTGGATTCAAACCCTGAAATACCTGTCTTATTATTCTACATTAACCTCATGTACACATTGTGCCACAGAGATATTTACCTGATGTGTGGAATTTATTCACTTTGAACTATCCAGAGTGCTGACAATCAAGCACTGATGCCAGACTTGTTTGCATTACAGAAGGCATCTGAAATTAAAATTTTCACTTTTTTCCTTTAGGAAGTGAACTGTAGTTCACTGCTAGGAACGACTACTAATCCAGAGTGTGAAATCCCACATGGCATGTAAATGGTGAAGAGAAAAGAAAACAAATACTGAAATAGAGGAAACATTATGAAACAAGTACTTAAAATGTACAGTTCTGATGTTTCCTCTACTTTTTTGTCTTTCATCAGGAACATATAGTCCTTAAACATCATTTATGTTCACATAAACACCATCTCCAGATTAGAACTCCTAGGACAACAGGGCATTCCCAAGACATGCTTGGGATTCTTATCAATATGTCACACACAAACACATACTTATACTGTGAAGATAACAATTAGTTTACACATATTCAAGATGTGGCATAGTATCGATTGGCTTTACAGGTGCAACAGAACCAAGTTCTGAACTTTGCCCCCTGTAATTTGTAGTTAGATGTGTGGATGACTTTGATACTAACAACAGTGAAGATAATCTTCACTCTTACAATATAATATCTTAAAGAATGAAGACTGCAGCTGTTTTCTTCTCTTTAATTGGGGAATACCATTTCCTTATCTGATTCTCTAACAAGAGTACCATGTGATTTTTCTTGCAATTAGTATATGTTTCAGTGAGTAGTTTACTTCCTAAGAACTGCAGACACAAAGGCAAAACTGTTGTTGTAAACAATTTATAAAAATTTTAAGAATATTTCTCTCCTGAGTCAATGTAGTCACAAGCTTTATTGAAATCCCTTCTCCCAGACACATCCTTCGTAAGTGTATATCAAAGATGACTGACTGTGAAAACCTGATTGCTTCTGCATTCATAAGAATTGTTTACACTTGCAAGAATTTAGCAAGTAACACTTTTCAGTGCTTGTCTTTGCAGAGGGATGGAGTTGTGCATACAATCATGTAGGTCCTTATACTATGTTTACAATCCCTGCACATAATGCTGATCTAGGAATTCATGAATGCTAATGAGTTCATACCTCATTTGCATATCCACAATGCTCACATGGCTGAATCTGCACTCTATCAAGGTAATTGTTTAGACAAAGAAATTATGTTGTGGTAGGGGAGATTGCTTTGATCCAGAGAGCTACATGGTGCTATTTGCTTGCAAAACCAGTTTCTAGTGCCACAACTATTTTGATGCAAAGGTATATTGCTGCTTTTTACAAAATGCTGCATTTCAACCATACTGATGGATTACATTTCACAATACTGCCTACATTCTCTCTTGCTGGTAGCATAGGCATGGATATCAGCTGTTTTTTTCCCATTACAAATGTTTATAAAGAATATAACATGACATTATGGAAAATTTTATGTTCCCAACTGGCTAGTTATTGCAGAAGAGTGTTGTATCACTTACTAGCAAGGTCGGGGGGGGGTGACGTTTGTAGCCTACAACATATGTTAAGACTGTTATAGATAACTAACTGACTTTCATACAAGTGGATATCCAAAAACAGTTTTAGCCATTTGTAACAGAAAAGTGTACATTTATTTAGTTAATGCTGTGATGTATCACTCAGTTACACACTCACTGTCCTCCTTACATAACATAACATGCACACTTGCTTTTCATTTCCTTTACTTCTGGAGGGAGGGGAAGTTCTGCATTTATTTCTGTGTAATAATATGGAGCTTTAATTTTCTAAGTAGTGTGCACATGATGGATGCGTGCATTCATACATAATACATACATATTTATCTTGTTAACACTCAGTTGTGTTTTAGTTGTTTATTATACATTTATTTTATTTTTCAGCTCATATAAGGCAAGGTATCTACGCTCTGTAAAATGACATAGTGCTACAGAGAATGAAGTTATCATCTTGGCACTAAGTCAACATGGTTTCTTCCTCTTAGACACAGAGGTGACAAGTACTCCTGTGACCACATTTTTGGGCAGATGGTCAACTCTGTTAATGGTGTAGGAAGCCTTGGCCATACATATCAGAAAATCTGGCAAAGGGCCAATGATGTAATAATGCATGTGATATGTAGGCCATGTGAAATTGACCAGAAATATATGGCTGTGGGGTTGGGGGGTAGGGCTGTTAACAAACCACCAGTGACTGAAACTGAGGAGTTCCTGTCCACTGTCAGAGATTACTGATACCTCAGCAAAGTATTCACACAGATACATTGAAGTTGGTTCTGACATGGAGGACAACACCAGTGTGTATACTGTAGAACTTCCAGGTTTGCAAATTCAGACTCACTTCTTTGGTGTTAGGCTTGTCCTCATGTGTTCTCCCCATCACCACCACCCTGTGCCAGTGATGATGGTTCTGCTCTGCCCTCTGCATATTTTAATTTACTTACAGTTGTATATATGTATGAGAAAGTGAAATGCTTGATGCATATTATTGTGCAATCCCATAGCTGGATATTGCAGATATCAGTCATACAGTATTACTGACATTACTGTACATGACAGATGCCTCATCTTAGGAACCTATAACTACTTGCATATGGAACTGAGCAGTTATCTGCTTTTTTTCAAACAGGTTCCACACTTACCTTGAGCCACAGATGAGGGTTGAAGAGGTTATATATTTCCTATACTATTTTCCTGTCTAACCAGTATTTCTCTATATTTTTCTGTGTCATGCAGTCTATACTAAGCCAAACAGGGTATAAAAACACGTCTTCTCCTTGGCAGAGGTCTGGCAGCAGCAGGAGTACCTTTAATTAAAGCCTGTTGCACATGCAGGTTAATAATGGCAGCAGTAGCTGCTAACTTGTTTTTTTTTCCCCTAAGTGAAATTGTGGCTGTAATCCAAATGGTTTTGGATTTCACAGCAAATAGCTTCATAGAGTATACAGGACTGCTTTAATGCTTCCTCAATAGCTCCACCATTTTTAATTGGTTAATTAGCATATAATTTGTCTACTTGTGTTATCATTAGTATATTTTGCCTTTTTTCAACTTAGTGTAAAGCCATTTAATGAATACAAAATAGCTTACTATTGTGTGCTGGACATGCCTTGCAACATACACAATAGCTGCACATAGTGTAGCTGTTAATGAATCCAACCCGACCCCACATTTAGACATTAGTTTTGTGTTATTTTACTAAGTAGTTGGACAGCAGTTTTCTTTCTTTCAGTCTGTTTCAATAGCAGTGCAGTGGATTCTGTTACCATATATGGACTTGTGTGTGTGTGTGTGTGTGTGTGTGTGTGTGTGTGTGTGTGTGTGTGTGTGTGTGTGTGTGTGTGTGTATATATATATATATATATATATATATATATATGTCTGTGTGTGTGTGTGTGTGTGTGTGTGTGTGTGTGTGTGTGTGTGTGTGTGTGTGTGTGCGTGTATTGGTTGTGTACTTGCAGAGAGAAACATCTATGCACATACACATTCATATGCACATGCAGGTGCATACCTATATGCATGTGCACTCTGTCTCTCTCTCTCTCTCACACACACACACACACACACACACACACACACACACACACACACACACACACACACACACACACACACTGCTTCCCATTGTCATACAGAAGTACTCTTTTGTTCATTCAGTGTTTCAGCATTCTTCTTTTTATCTGTTACAGAACTGCTATCCCATATTGTAACATAGCTAGCTGTAGTTTCTTATTACTAAAACCTCTGTATTCTAAAGTACAGTGTCTGGATTAAACAGTACATCATCAGCCACCAAATGGGTTTGGTTTTGAAGGCTGAATAAAACAGTTGTTTAACAATACTACAGCAGCTGTCTAGAATGCTAGCAGAAAGCAGTGAAACTGTGCATGTGATCTTTATCAGGTACCAGAGTATTCATGCTCGGTGGATATTTATACCAACACATGAAACTGTAACTCCATTGAATTTGCTGAAGTGAAACTTGATTGACAAGTAATGATTATAACTACACAGTCTGTAATTTATTATATTAATTAGGATTGTGCAATGCAAATTAAAATTATAATGACACAACTAAATTATTTTCTTGTAAATCTACAAATGATTCAAAATACTTTAAAAAAATTTCACATGCATTACTTGTTATGTGACTCATTTTAGCAAAGCTATATTTGCTTTATATTTAATGAACTCTGAATTCCATGAAATGTTCACCATCCCACTAACTCATTTATCATTCCTGTAAACTCAGACACATTCCATGTGCAAAGTTCATCTGTATTAGGATCTAAATTTATATTACAGCTTAATATTTCAGATTAGGTTGAATCACCAGTTAACTAGAAATGTTTGTCAATAACCTACAATATGAAATTTAGATTTGTAAAGTAGGGTGTTTGAATTTGCATTTATTAGAATTTCAATATGAATATTAAGATACCTACAGAAGTCCTATGAGATGTTATGTCTGTGCAATTGTTCTAGCTAGGAAATTTATATGGTTCTTTGGCTGATAAGAATCTAGTCAAAGACCATGCAATTTGTCTTATCTGACTGAATACAACTTTTAATGTCTTTATCATTTCCTTTGAGGTTTAGCAACATTGTTACACTGGACAAAGGGATGCAGGTAATCTCCTTCTACATGGGAGACGGAATATGTCCTTCAATGGAAATAAAGGTATTAAAATGTCCATTGAGTTGGCTGACTATGCTAAAATTTTCTACAGTTAGACTGCGGGAAAAAAACAAATGCCCTCCAATTATCTCATATACTGCAACCTTCAACTGTGTCCCTTGGCTTGTTCTTTCTTCTACCTTTTCCAGGTATCTTTGACTCCCTCTGTTTATTCACATTGTACTACTGTCACTGCCAATAACTTCCAGCATTCCACTATTGTACCTCTGAAATAATAGTTCATTAAATCATTCTGTTTCAGCTACCATCCCTGCTCACCCTCAGTTGACCTTCAAATCTACCTCACTTGCTTACTACCTGATCATACCACATGCCCTTTTTTTTTAAGTATATACATGTCATGGAGTTTTGTCATACTATGACTGCCTTTATTACCCTCACCATTTGTTAATTGTAAATATAAAAGCATAATTTCCCCTTTCCTAGAAATGCATATGCATATGTGGCCTTACACATATCCTAACACTGAACCCCGTATGGTCCATTGTTTACCTACCTTCCTCCAGAAATTCTCCCTTTCAGAGTTATTTATGTGTGCTGCTACTATATTGCTGAATTATTTATTGTAGCTCTGCACTTTATCATTGTAATGTGCACTGTATTTCATTGATTTTAACTGCTATTTTTCAGCAGTATAGCCATTTTTTCAAGGAAGTGTTTGCTACTTAATTTGTTGCTCGTTCTGTAGTTTCTGCACTTTGGTCTCTCTCTTGTGTGATTTTTTTTACATTAAATAAGGGTAGGTCTGCACTGTAGTGGCAGTAGAGAGTAGCATGGTCTGTGAAAAACTTGGGAATCCCAGAGGAAAGCTTCAAGTGTGCTTTTGTGATTCACCAGAGGGCCATTTTGTCTGCTTAGTTAGTTGCTCTGTATAAAGTCGATGTGTTTGCACAATGCTGCTCATCATGCAGCGACAGTATACATGCAAGGGTATAGAATCTCAAATTTCCTATAAAACTACCTCTAAGAGCTTCTTTGCATGTAGTTGCTAGACAAGCACCAGATCTGTGTGAAGATGGACATTGCACAATGAGATTAGTCTAAGACTGCATTTCTTATCCAACTAGTACCCTAGCAAGTTTTTTTGTCCTGCACAAACAGAAGTGCAGAATCCTTTTACATCACTCCCCTTGTAACCTGATATATATATATATATATATATATATATATATATATATATATATATATATATACTATATTGCTATAGAGACTGGAGATGGGCATTTGTTTGAAATGCTAGGTGGTCAGCATCTGTTTAATGTACCACATTTGATCAACAAGTGTGCTAGATCAACAGTCCTGGGTAGGGGAATATTTCCTTTCCTCAGGGATTGTGCAATCTTGGATTTAATAAAAATAATTAGCTGGGATTGTTGGGGGAATACACTCCCATGTGGGTAGTATGGGGGGGGGGCTTATTATTGAGGTTTTTTTTTTGTTCGAAATTTGCATGTGCCAAGGTTCTTTCTCAGAACATGCATGGTAACATGTTGACATTTACACATAAAGGAGCTCTTTGACTATATGTCCCAGGCCAATATGAGCCTAGTATTGAGCAGCATGCTACCTTCTCCAAGAATGATGCCACAATACAAACAAAAAAAGAGTTTTTAATAATTGGCATAGTTTTTGGTGTCATTCAAAGGCGGTAGAATATTTGCCAGCTTGGTACGATATGGTCACCAGACTACAATACTTCAGCAAGACGGTCTTCACCTCTCCCATCTAGGCATTTAGAGAGTTGCTAAAACCTTGTCTACTCTCACAATGCCTTTTTTAGGCATTGCTAATTTGATAAACCATTCAACATAGCTAAACCATGGTAGGTGTCTAAACAAATTACCCCACTTCCAGCAAGGTCTCCTCAACTTAAGAATGTTGATGTCTGTGTAGTTACTCAGACATGGTTTAAAACTATGGAGAGCACCCCAGCAGTGCAAGGTTATAATGCCTTTCACACACAATTACACTTACTAGAGCACAGGAAGGGACAGATAGTAAAGATGTCTCAATCTGCATCAAAAGTAATCTCACCTCAAGACTGGTCGAGCAATATGACACACTTGACAACACCTCTACTTATACCATGCCAAAAGCAAAATCTCATACTATACCATATCCTTGTGAGGTATACGTCCCCCTCTATGACCTAGACAATACATGCCACTTACTTAAATGAACTTGAGTCACTCTGCATTCAGCCCAATGCCACAGTCGTGGGTGACTTCAACTACACCATTAGAGACTGGAACTCATACAGAACCTCAAACTTTCAGGCTCAAAAATTCCTGGACTTTGTCAACACAGATGCACTAGACTACTTTGAATGCCCATGAGAGATGCAAACATGCTTGACCTAATCCTCACTAACACTGGGCAACATTGCACTCCCCCAACTGTAAGGCCCTTAGTGGTTAGGTCAGACCATAAAACTATCATCCTTGAAATAAAAATAAAACCAATGACACAAGGTAACTGGTATTTTTATGAACTATTCCAAGGCTAACTTCCATCTTTTAAATGACACTGTGGGAAAATCTGAAGCCCACTCAAATGCCAGAAGACTGTTGCCTATGTATAGTCATTCACAAAAACCCTATATAATCATAGAGGCAGAGGTGCCTATTCAAGTTAAGCACAAGACTAACTCTAAAAACAAGCCACCCTGCTGGAATTCCAACATTAATAGGTGGTATAACAAAAGAAAGAAAATTGTGTCTAAAAACAGAAAGTGCAATGCTCAGCAAGGTAAGAGTGCCCTTATCAAACTAAATAAATAACTCACAGGAACTAATTAGGTCTACCAATGCCAAATCTGAAGTAAAAGTAGCCTTACAAACTAAGGATAACCACACAACATTCTTCAGCTATGCCTGAAATCTCAAAGGCACTACACAACAGTGTGCTGAACTAATTGTAAATGGAGGCTATATCAAATCTACTGTTCAATACATTCATCTCCAATTTCCCCCTCTTCTTCCCCACAGACACCTCTCAAGAAATACCACCAACAACACCTCCCCCCATCTGTTATTAGGGGACAGGTTCTCAAAGCACTTTTCAAAGTCATATGCTTACAGTCTGTTAGCCAGTTTTCTAACTACCACACCATTTTAGAACCTGTACCAGACTTTTATTTTCCTACCATCTTTCTCTAAGTTATTGTGTTAGAAGCCTTAAGTTCAGATTCACCACATCCAAGAACTTTTCTTATCTACTTCATTGGTGGCCTATTCATACAACTGGATCAAGCCTGACTGACAAAAGCATCAGTGTGACTTGATAACATCCCCCATAATGCTTTCTTAATAGTATATAACATGACCTGTCAGGCCTACTAAAATCATTATTCAGTTATAGCCTCCAAGCAGGCTTCATGCTAAGTGAAGGGTTGACTGCAAATGTTACCTTTCTGAACAAGGATGGGCTGTCTACAGACCATTGAAACCACCAATCCATAACCTGACTAGTCTCATATGTAAGACCATGGAAAGAATAATCATGGACGTGATAAACAACAACATAGGAAACCTTCAGGTAGGATCCAACCCATTTTTGATTTAATCAAGGACAGGCCATGCCTACTCAGCCCGGTGGATTACTTTGAGAAGGTCATCAAAACAATAGATGAGGGAAAAATAGTGCATACTGCCATCATAATACTGGTACCATACCCTGTCAAATACAGTTGGGAAGCATGGTTAGGCTTAACAAGGTCTTTAGGTTTGTGAGGCTAGTAATAACTTTTCACACTCTGCTTACAGTCTGTTAGCCAGTTTTTGTAACCACCACACCATTTTAGAACCTGAACCAGGCTTTTATTTTCCTACCATCTTTCTCTAAGTTATTGTGTTAGAAGCATTAAGTTCAGATTCACCACCTCCAAGAACTTTTCTTATCTACTTCATTGGTGGCCTATTCATACAACTGGATCAAGCCTGACTGGCAAAAGCATCTGCTTTGTGAAGTTATGTTTACAACCATCAATGAGAACATTATCATTCAGGAACTCTATCAGCAGATCATATAGAATGTTTTCCATAACCTCACCTATCATGAAAGGAAAAATAACACTCATGCAGTTGGCTGGCTCCTTCATAGATGCATCTTTACACAAGAAAACTCCTCTCACTCTCCTCCACTCTTGTAAACCCACTGTGGTATATAAAAGGAAACTGGTCACTTTAGCCAGTGGTGCAGGTCCTTAACACCCTGCTTATTGCCACCCCAAAGTCATCTGACTTACTTTTCTACTCCTTTCCACTCTACCCAGTTTCCTAATTTTGTCTGTGATAACTTCCAAATATTGTTTACATTCTCAACATTCCTTTGCAAATTCAAGGTTGAAAGATCCATTACGCAGTTCTCTGATGTATCTGAATAGTATATTTTTCCATTCTGAGGTAATTTCAATCTTTGCAACCATCTACGTCTGCCAAATGCATTCTGTTATTTTTGAAGCATCCTTTTAGAATGTTTTCTTATCTTCTAAATAGTGTTTTCCTCTTATAACCATTTCTCCTTTTCTTTGCTTATGCCTTTTTTTCTCTTTTAGCCAGATAGGTATCTCTTCATTCCAGCTTTACATTACTTTTTGTTTTTTGTACTGCAGCACTTCATCCCCCAGCCATTATTTGATATCCGTTATTTGATATATCAGTCGGTACTGTCCTGTTTCCTAAAACTCCAGGGATGATGGCCACTGCCACATGATCAGTCTTGTCCTGCTGTTCTCCTAAGCTGTACCTCTGTCTCCCATCTACAATGGTGTACATGAGAACAAGTATGTTCCATTCTCTCTTGTTGGGGTCCTTGCTTCTAGCTTCCAACAAAGTTCCTGCTGGATGCTTGTTACCCTGGTGGTGGGAACTCTTCAATGCAGAAGTAATGTTTCTCATTAAAGTATTTCTCCTCCATTTTGTCAATCAATAGTCCTTCTTCTGTGGGTGTTTTCTTCTGACCTGTGTATGGTACTCTGAATGCTTTTGTCACCAGTGTTGATTTCCTGCATCACAGTTCAGGAGAGTGTCAGTCTGCCCTTCTGTCTCATTGCACGTTAGTCCTATTTGCAACCAGCTTTATCACACACCAAATTTATGTTGGCATCCCTATTTCATTTGATTGTCCTGTGCCTTTTCTACATCCTAAATCCAGGCATGCATATATCCCAATCATAACTGAGAGTAATGCTTGTATACAATAACTATAACTCGTACCAGTACATACAACAGCTGATATATTTTTCATACCAGCTTCAGACTTTGCATAGCCTTCATGTTCTGCGTCTCTCCTTGTCCACGTCTTTGCTTCCTATTCTTTTTTCATTCTTTCCTACCGGTTTTCTTAAGTTCACTCAGTAAGGATGCTTCCTTTCTTATCTCCAGTTTAATTTAAACATTTCTGACTTCAAACAATGTATTTCATAACTATTCTGATTCACACGTAGAGGAAGCTGTCCTCAGAATACTTCTTGTGACCGTTTTGTGTAGTTTTCCAACCTCTGTTCTACATTGCTGCATAGAGGACTAATCCTTCAATCACTGAATCATGTAATACTTTCTTTTCCTGACTACTGTTTCATGAGATATCGCTGGCATCTCTGAAACTGACTACTGATCTGCTCACCTGCCTGCAAAGCATGGTCAGCTATACTGCTTCCTGTTTTCCTACCTCACCAATGTCAAACGTCAGCTCAATTATACAGGCAAGAACATTAACACAGACTGAATGAGGCAATGGCCTGAAATGGTAAAATTAATATTTTTTATTTGCATTGTGTACTTAAGTCCCACATTATCCTACCTGTTGATAAAGCTTGCTTTTATAGTTTAAAATGACTCTCTTGTTGAAAGGTCATTTCTGTAATACATTAACTTTTATCTTTTTTGTTCGGATCTTATAATCTTCAGTCACCAGTCAGCCCATGTGCTGTACATGTGCTACATTGTCACTCACTCCAAAGCCAATTACATTGACTTTGCTTTCCCTAGCTTGTATTACAGACTTAATTACAGATTAAAGTCAGAAAAAAAATAATGTAAATCTATCACAGCAAATTTCAGCTAAGTATCATCATACAAATGGGCTATAAAATGAAGATGAAATAATAATAAAATAGTGCAGATTAAATAGGTTACACTATGCTCAACTGACAGACAGAGATTAGATGGCTGAGACAGCAATATTACAAAAAGCAACAAACAACAAAACCAGAGGCCTAGGTTGAAGGAGAACAGAGGGTTTGAGGCTGGCCTGGTATTCCAAGTGTGATCTGGAGGAGGAAGATACAGATAATGTGGGTAAATGGAATGCCTGAAAAGGTTGAGGTACAGATTAGCAGAATGGTTAGAGAGCTCATAGACTGGGTTAACCATCTGCAAGCAGATTAATGGTAGGAGACAAATGAAGCAGAAAAGAAGCAAAATGGATGGATTAAGAACAGTGGGAGGAGAACTTGTCAAGAGCTATATAACTGGCACAACAGTGATAAGGAGGGACTAGGCCAGAAATGGAGACAGGAAAAGGCAAGGAAAACAAGATAGAAAAGACAGAAAAAAGGAAATGACATTGAAAGTGGTAGACATGATGAAGGTCAGCAAAGTAGAGGACCACAGAAAAGATCAGTTTTCAGTGACTGGGACAGCTGGGAAGATGAGCATGGAGACCAGAGAGAGTAATGAAAGGTTCATTGTGGATCTCACAAGTATTACAGAGAAAGTAAATAGAGAAGCATTAACAGGCAGAAGGGCTACTGCAGGAAGCAAAGTTTGTAGTAGCAGGAGCACAGGAGAATGGGATGGAATAAATTCCGGTGATTGAAGTCATGCTTACCACAAACATAAAATGGTACTGTAAGAGACAGTCAGCTTTTTAGCAGGCAGTGGAAAATGTATGGGACTTGAGACTGGACAGGACAGACTTAGAAGCCAGAGTACTCTTTTTAGAAGACAAAATGTGCTTACGTGATATGCAGTGCTGAGGAGATGTCAAAAGGAAGTGCAAAGGAAGAGGCTAGAAGCATCTATTCCCAGTGCAGTCTATAAAGGTAGGATACTGGGTTACAGTGTCTGGCTCATGGATATAAGCAGATGGGATGGCAAGAATTAATTTATGGCTGCTGCATTTTGTAAGGAGACTTAGCACAGATGAATGCCACCTTTGCACTTCTGTGAGAGAGTCAATCTTACTGAAATCCAGTTTCGTGAGGCACATCAGACTGATTGCACCTTTAAAATGGAGTGGATGGACATACAGAGTATGCAGATATATTGATACCTCCTGGAAGCACACATGCCAGAAAGCCAGACAGTGATGGGCTGGGCAGAAACAGTAAAAACCAAAGGCATAAGATGGAGGCTAGAGAAGAACAGAAGACATAAAAGGCTGTGGAGAGTTGCAAAGCAGGCAAGAAAGCATACAGGGTCATGATAAGCATTGCCAAAAGCTTGGCTAGGAGAATCGGAGTGCTACAAACAGCAATATTGGTTGGTTAATTATACATGGTAGGGGTGCCTGACGTTTAGTCAAATAATATAAAAGCTTGGGCTAGGGAGGTCCCAGACTTAAAGACATAAGGGATTGGGATATGCAGGTTCTCATATATCAGTTGTTGAGGTAGGTCTGAACAGACATGAAAGGGGAAGGAGTGATATTCTGCATATGAAAGCCATTAGATGAGAGGTAATGAGAACAAAGAGAGAGAAGATAGAGGGCAGGCAAAGCAAATACATCAGCTACCATATATAGAAAGTGAGCACTATGAAAGGCTAAGGAAAAGAATAAACGGTTAGGGCAAAAAAAGAAGGCCAGAATTCTGGGGATCTTCACACTTCATGAAGCTGGATTATTATAGGATGGCATGAGTAAAGAAAGAAAGAAAGAAATAATTCATACTTGGCAATAATAAAAAGGTTAGAAATCTGAAGGTAACAATACCCCATGACCATTTTTATCATAGCACTGTACAGTTCACAATGTATAAAATGCCTTGCCCTAATTCTACCATTTTGTATGGGGGTGCTTGCCTGGAGTCAGCCTTTTGGGTGCAGAATCTTGGAGTTTTCCTCAGTGATCATCTGACACTAAGGTACCAGGTAGAAGGCAGAGTTTAACTACTAGCTGCTTTAAATGTTATCTAAAGAAGAATCTTTCACATACAAGCCTATGGCAAGGTTGCAGGTTTTTATGTTATTAGGTTTATGTTTATAATTTAAGTAATATTATTATACTTAGGTTATAGTATTTTTAGAACAGTTTTTATTGCTCAAAGTAAAAAATCCAAATCCAAAGCATTTATACAAATATATACAATTACATGTTCGTTTACATTAACATCTACCTTAACAAATCTAGCCCTGTGAGAATCGGATAAAACCCTTCCTATGCCCCAGATGATCTGTGTTTATCTAGCAGCATAGGCACTGCAGGGGCTGGAGTATCTAGGATGGGAGTGAGCAGTCAATGATGGCTCACCTATACTGGGAGGAGGGAGGCCGTCTAGACTAATTATACTGCAGCATTAAAAGCCTGGTGAGCTCTGAGCTGTAAGCAGTATGCCACTTGCTCTGTCAACAGTGCTTAATCTTCTCAAAGAGTTGTATGATATATTGCTAGGGCATAATTCTGAACAAAATACTAGACTTGATCTATATGACAAATCAATACTTTAAACCTCAAAACTAACTTTTTAATCCACTTTGTATTTTCTTTATCTCGGGGTATAATCGTATACCTTAATTTCCTTCCTTACCCTTACTTTCATACTCCACATTTGACTTCTGAAATCATTTATTACTGCCAGCTTACTTTTACATTTCATCTAACTTATCTTCTTTCTCCATCATCAAAACAGTTTTGTTTGTTATAACACCTATATATGCAGTATTTTCCATACTTTACTACTAAAGCTCTCTTTCAGAAAACAGGCAAATGGGCCTGTTTATTGTTTCATAGATTCATAGGTTGGTACTAGGCTATAGAAGCCTAGCCATAACAATTCCCTGGCTATTTCTTCCCACACTATTTACTTCCCTGGACCCCTGTCTAGCAAGGCGACTGACGTGAACCCCGGGGTGAATTTCCTTTCTCCCATCCAATCGTCAAGGTTCCTTTTGAAGAAGCCAAAGAGGTGCTCTGCTTGACATGTATGGGCAGTCTATTCTAGAGTCTGGGGAGTCTCTGGGTCAGGAACCTATCCTCCAGCATGTTTTGTTTATTGTGATGACAATGTTTAGATCCCTGGAGCATGTGGCTCTGAGGGATTGGGATTTCTTTAAGTGTAGCATGTCCAACAGCTCTGGGTTTGACATGGCCTTGTATGTTAAGCAGAGATTGCCTCGGAGTAGACGATATGCGACAGAGTATAGCTGGAGTTTTTTAAGGCGGTTAGCATAGGGCATCTGCTTTAGGCCTGTGATTCTTTTAGTGAGGTACTTCTGCAGCCTTTCCAGTTGTTGCAGATGTCTTGAGAGGTACATACCAAATGGGGTGTTGTATTCTATAATGGATCTAATGAGGGATGAGTACAGTGGGACAATGACCTCCTTTTTTTTTGGATGAAAAGCCCTTAGTGATGAGGTGTGCCACATAGAAGGATTTTATGACTGTTGTGGCGATGTGGTTATTGAAGGTGAGACCACTGACTACCTGTGTCCCTAAGTCTCTTATCACACTTTCTGTGTTTAGTGTACTGCCACCTATGTGGTAATTCATGGGTGCATGTTTTTCATTGTAATCATTTTAATATCTCTTAAAGAATGGAAATCACAAATATTCCATGCATAAATATTTTTTTTTATTTGTATTTTTCTATATTTAATTCTTTTTTCTTCTTTGCCTGAGATTCTCTTTTTATTTGTAATATTTTTACAAACATATATTTATTAATATATATTTCTCTCTTCTTTGTGTTTTTCTTAAAATGATTTTTAATGTATTCATTTTTATAGAATACCATGGATCTAATATTATTATCTTTAAACGTTAATGGTTTAAATAATCCTAGAAAAGAACAAATTTAATAAAATTCCTTGAATTGAATAACCCACATATAACATTTCTTCAAGAAACACATTTTTCTAATGAAAATAATAGCAATAATTGGAATTCCAATAAATATTTAGTTTTATCAGAATCTTATTTTAAATCTAATAGAAGAGGTGTAGTCATTTAATCAAGAATATAATTCAAAAATTATGACATTTGCTGATTATATCTAACTAACTCTACAAAATTCTAATGGCACATTAAAAGAATTGAAGGCAAATCTTCTCATAGGATGTTGACATCATCTGGGGATTCTATGATCGCTCCCAGTCTGCAGTCATCAGCAAACTTTGTCAGACACAGACCTTTAGTTTTTGCTTGTACTTTGGAGAAATAGATCCTGAACAGTAGTGGTCCCAGGACTGATTCCTGTGGAACACCACTGGTAACAGGGTCTGCTGTTGGAGAAGGATTCCCCTATTTTGGCTGTATGGGTTTTATTGGTGAATCAGTTAACGACCCACCTAAAGATATAAGGGTTGATACCTAGCTGGGTGAATTTGTCAATAATGCCTATGTGGGGAATAGTGTCAGGCTATATAGTGGTAGGCTGTATGTACAGTTTTCCTCTCATCCAGGGCTCTGCTGATTGTCTTGAAGAAGTCTACCAGGTTTAACAGCCATGATCTCCCTTTGACAAATCAAAACTGAGTAAAGTTAAGTGTTTGGAGATTACCCATATCTTTGTTGATAAGGTCCATGATGATTCACTCCATGGCCTTACAGATAAAACTAGTCAGGCAAATAGGTCTATAGTTCCAGAGGTCAGTGGAAGCACCACCCTTGTGCAAGGGGATAACAGTGGTTGTTTTCCATTCAGCAGGGACAAGGCTGGTGCTTAGACTATGATTGAAAAGAGTACCCAATGGCGTTGCTAATTCTTGTTGGAGCCCATGTAGAACACAGCCTGGGATGTTATCAGGTTCCAAAGATGCTGCATTTTTGGCCTTAGGGAGGGCATTTATGACCTGTTCTCTAGAAATAAGAAGGGGGACAGCTAGAATGAATGTCCTGGGGTATGTGTGGTGGGGACTGGGGTGAAGTTTTCACAGAACCTGTTGCTAACAGGTTTGCTATGTCCACAGGCTCATTGTATGTGGTATAATTAACAAACAGTTCAGGGCAAATCTGGGTGTTACCTTGTAGGCTACTGATGTAACTGAAGAATGCCTTATGGCTGTCCTTAGTTGAGGACACTAATTTGAATTCATAGTTTGCTTTGGATGATCCGCGGTGGTGGTGCTGCGGTAGCGCTGTTGCCTCACAGTAAGACACTGACCGGTTCGACTCTCAGCTAGAGCATCTTCTGCGTGGAGACATGCGTGAATGGGCGTACCTTCGTTGAAGGTTGTGCATTAGGGCTGGCAACTCAGCACGTAAAAATCAACTGCTAATCATTAGCGGACCGGATTTCTGTTGTGGCGACCCCTAACTGGGAAAAGCTGAAAGACACAACAATAACAAGTTTGCTTTGGATGACTTCACAAGAAGTCTTATTTGCTTGTTTAAGCTGAGGAGGGAGTGTTTCCAGTTTAGGATATGCTTCCTTTCTTTGGTACAACAATGTCTTCCTCTTATTGTAAAGCATGTTAATGGCAGTTGTCCACCAGAAAGATTTGCTATTCCTTGAAGAGTTTGTTTTGGTCCTATCAGGTATGGCTGTGTCAATGCAGTTATATAGCTGTTTGTAAAAAGCATTGGTGTAGGACTTGGCATAGCTGCCAGTTAAATACGAGGGGGGTGGTGCAGTAAGGCTTTTTATACCATCCCTTAGAATGATATAATCTGCTTTGGAGAAGTTTTTTAGTTGAGTTGCTGCTGGGGGGGCAGTGTTATAGTTACTTTGAATGAGACTGATTTGTTGCCAGATCTAATAATGGAAGACCTCAATAAAAAAATTATCAAATGATGTTCCAATTCATATACATCATAAATGGGAAAAATAATTATTTTGCTGGCATCAATGTTTTGATGGTTTTAAAATTAAATCTATTGAATCAATATGTATAGAATTTAATATAGATATTATAAATTCAGCTAATTTACAATCAGTTATTCCTCTAATTCATAATAAATTTTCACATATTTCTAATTCCATGTGTAAAGGATTTCCTCAACTGCTAAAAATTCTAAATTATATTATTTATAAGGATCTAGAAATTAATAACATGGTTTCTGCAATGCACTTAATATTGGCAGTCAATTATAGTAATTTGAATGATAAATTATGGAACTTTATCATAAAAGAACAGCAAACTACTTTTACTGAGCAAAATAAAAAACACTTATTCTTTTTATATCAAAACCTTGTGGTCCTTGAAGTGGAGATTATTACCTGGAAATTCATTTACAGAGCTCTTTTACTCCTAATAGAGTAGCTAAGTTTAATAAAGATTCTGTTGTTGTTTGCTGGAGAGGTAAAAAATCATTGTAATGCTAAATGACCACAAATATTTTTTAATTGTTCTATGGTATTTGAATTTTGTAGAAAGAGTCAATATTTTTTAAAGCTTTATAGTATAATTTGATTATACTTACAAAAGAGCTGATTCTATTCAATGTTATAGAGCCTTAACATTTGAAAAAAAAAATAAAATAAAAAAGATTTTTTATACTTTACTTGGACAATTCTTGCTGTGGCCAGAAAGATCATCATGAGGAACTGGTGGAAATCTTTACCTCCTCAATTTGAAGAATTTATTTTATGTTTAAAAGACACTGCTAATAATGAAATAGCAACCAAAAAGAATAGAAATTTCCCTAACAAACCTAAAAACAAACCTTGGCAAAAAAAATCTTCATAAATTCACTTATTTTGCTAGATATTTAAATTTTTAATTTACTTGTGTTATTTGTTTTTATTTCACTCTCAGGTAATTTGTGTATAATGAAATAGTTTACTTTTCTTTTATTTTTTTGTATTATTGTATTATTATATTCCAGTTACGAAAGTTTTATACCAACACTGCTATATTCTATTCATTCAATATAAATGAAATAAAAAAAGTTTGAAAATAAAACATTGCCATCTGACAATGCATGCAATATTCTCAACTTAAATTCTCTCTAAGCCACTCCTTTATTTCAACCTAATTTTTGTCCACATAATTATTTTCAAATGAAAATCAGTTAGGGGAAACTTCCTTCATTCTTAGATGATTTTGTCTGCACTTTTCCAGTTTAAGGCTTTCCTGCATAACATTTAAACTGAAGATAGAAAATGGTTGTTTCACCTAGTTATCCTTACATCCAAAATTTTAATTTACCTTTCTGCCAGCCCACATCATTCCTCTGTTACAAGTGTATAATCACCTCCATCAGCAATCAGCAGCAGAAAGTGGGGATTAAAGTGATTCTGTATTTCTCTGATACACCAGCATTATAAACATCTTGTGCTTTGAAAGCAAATTTGCATCATGCTTCCAATCAATTTGGACACAGTCTTCATGTTCATTAACTAGAGCATCACTCTTCATAATAATTATCTCCCAAAACCATAGAGGGATAAAATATTGTTTTTTTTAATTAAACAAAATAAAACTAAGCCTCTCACTAATCTTTACTGTCTTTTTCTTATATTCACTGTAATCCACACTAGCTTTCTGCACTGATATTTCCTATTTTCTAAGTCCAGTTTGTTATTAACCAGCTTTCTTCCCTTACAGTTTTATTACTGAATTCACAGATAGATGTGTTTGTTGTTATACTACTTAGCAAGTATTAATTCCAAAAAGATAACACTGTAAGTATTGAGCAAGTGTTTGCAGGTATCATTTACCTAAACATTTACAGGATATAAACAGAAACATTTATTCATATTCTTCAAACATACATTACTTAACCTTTGCTACAAAAAGAAAACATTTCTTAAGTTGGAACCATGTGATTCCACTCCATTTCTTAAACAATGTTTCAAATAATCCACACATGAAAACAATACTCTAATACTCTACAGCGACATTCTTATATCCCACCTAATATCTAAAAATAAAGTAAGATATAAACAATATGACCATGGCAAGGCTAGCCAGCTGGCATTACGAATACTGACTCTAGATGATAGTCACTTTACAACATGTACAAAATTGTAAAAAGGGGGTTGATCCTTTGATACCAAATAAGCAATACGACTTTCTCTCTTTATTCTATTTTTTTTATTCATGTAAAATTCTCATTATCAAAAATGCTATAATCTACATGTTGATAAACAGTTTTAACAATTAGAATTTAACACAGAGGATTACAACTGGGCGTCTGACCATAACTATGTTGTTATATGTTTAAGTCATGGATGTCAAGAAACACTTCTCTCATGCTTTATTCTACTTTCAAGGTGAATCCAAGAGACTAGATTGTAACACCTGGTAATACATAAAGCCTTACCTGCTCCATGTATTATCAGTTACAAAGACAGACAGAGACAGAGAGAGAGAGAGAGAGAGAGAGAGAGCTGATAGTACTTGTTGAGAATATAACCAACATAAATATTATAGATGAAAATATATGAATTTACTAGAATACATTGGTAACAGAAAGCATAGTACAAATAATATGGACTGGACTGTTTGGGATGTGCAACCCTAAAATGACAAAATATGTACAGTGTATATTGTTTCAAATAATATTCTCATTGATATACCACTGGTAGTTATGCTTACTTTGCAGTTTTGTTTCCTTGGCATATCATTGTCATAATGTATATTTAAATTAGAAGCTTAAGAATTACATATGCATGTAAACAAAAAAAGTGAATATAAAATTAATGCAATTTTTGCTATGCTTACACATAGCAAAAATTGCATTCATTTTATATTCATTTTGTGAAAACAGTACCTGTGCGCTGTTTACAATACAGGCTATAAGAAGAGCTTAGTCTTTATTCTTGATTTTACCACTGTCAGGTGATTACGAAAGGTTCCTCAAGCTAGAGAGAGAGAGAGACAGAGAGGCCTTGCAGAAATGAATTTATCCAAAACAGTTATAGAACTTAACACTTGTATTTTTCTGCCATGTCTGTTTTCAGAAGTTTCCGTAAGGGTTTTAGGTTACAGACTTTCTGAAGCTTTGAACACAGGAAGTGGGTGTGATTTTGCAGAAGTTTTTTCAGTTGCAATTAAAAAATGCAGAGGTTTTCATACTTGAATTCCTTGCTGATTTTGGAGTTTTTGTGAGGTGCTTCTTGGATGGAATTTGTTTTAAGCTGGGGGTCAGTTCTTTGCATTCAGAAGTTTGAGTGTCAAAACATTTATTAGGAGTAGTGCTCTGTCCTCAAGTGGTAGCCAGTTAGTATGTAGAATTGGCTTGCATGGGACAATCTAAATAAGTAATAGCATTCGTAGCATTCTTCAGCAGTTTGTAATGATGATGATGGGCTTTGTGGGGAATCCAGAGAAATAACAGGAAGGGAACATACCAACCCAGGAAGCAGAACATTTATTGTAATGGACTGCTTAGCTTCTTTAATAAGATAGCTGACATGATACATTTGTTTCTGCTTGCTGCTTAGCATGTATTCTGAATGACAGACATGTTAAGCAGCATTTGTGCTCTGTGCTACTTGGAAGTGGTGTACCAAAATCATCCTACATAATTAACTCCTGTGCCATGGCTAATTTCTGGTGTGTTCCTAATAACAACATGATGGAGTTTTCGGTGTTAATGGTTAAGTAAACACACTAAATTCCATAATCAGAACAAAGTTCTTTTTGTTGTTGCCATTTAGGGAGGAATATGATTTGTGAGCCTTCAGGAATTATGTTAATAGATTACCTCACTCCCTTCAGTTGTGCTTGTTAGCATTTTTTTTCGGTTGTGATACGCACTTCTTAGGATATTTCTATTGATTATGGAAGGGATTAGTCAATACCCACCTTCTGTAATGGGAGAGTGGACTTTGGGATAAGGAAGAATGAAGGAGTATCGGAAACTAGATAGTATATATTTGGTGATGAAAGTAAGACTGGAAACACGGATAGGAGGTCTGCATAAGATGGAGCACCCTATGTTTAGTAGTTTGGGATGCAGGGTCTAGGTTGGAATGGTAGCCTACTTTTTCAGATGCTTTTTAACGGTAGACCTTGTGATTGTTTATTTACTTATTTATTTGCATTTGTTTACTGGGAAATTCTGACTGTGAGCAAAGCCCATTTTTTATACAAATTACAGTTTGTGAAGACATACAGCAGCAAGATAAAAAGTACAATTAAAATATGAAAAATAAAAAATGTTCAGATACAAAAAAAAAGAGAGACAGAGGGGTGCTCCAGTTTCCTCCCACATTTCAAAGACATGCACTAGGTGGATTGTTCACTCTAAATTGGCCATAGATAGGTGTGTGTGTGTGTGTGTGTGTGTGTGTGTGTGTGTGTGTGTGTGTGTGTGTGTGTGTGTGTGTGTGTGTGGGTGTGTGTGGGTGTGTGTGTGTGTGTGTGTGTGTGTGTGTGTGTGTGTGTATGTGTGTATGTGTGTGTGTGTGTGCAAGTGAATGGTATGAATGAACTACCATGGCAGGGCTAGCCACCCAGTGGTACAAACCTTGGCTTGAGATGATTGTCACTGTGGAAGTGACACCCCAACCCCATGTGCAGAATGGGAAAAAGGGGTTGAGGATGGATGGATGGAAGGATACAGTGAAATATTTTATGAAATAAGAAAAGGAAAAAAATCATCTATGTATGTATGTGTACCAATATATATATATATATATATATATATATATATCTTTAGAGAGAGAGGAAGCAGAGATACAGAGATAGTGAAATCTATAGAGGAGAGGCAGTAGTTATCATCTCTAACCCCCCTTTTTCCCCATTTTTATAAGGGGTTGGGATGCTACTTCAACATTAGTCAATGTGATCAAATCACCTAGAGCCAATGTTTCATCTCTGCATGCTTAGCCCTGAGGCAGTGATGAAATGAAAAAAGAAAGGGACAGGCCTTAAGAAAATCTAGTGAGGTAGAGGGAAACATGGATGGGAAAATACAGACAAAGAGGAGACAGACGGTTATTTATAGAGAGGACAGTGTTCAGCAGATTTCTCTTAATTGTAGTATCTATGACTGAAGAAAGAAGGTTAAGGTCCTATAGATGTGTGGAGGCCATGCAGATCTGTAAGTGTTTTGAGTAAATTCTGGAACTTTTTAGGATTTGGTTAAAGTTGAATTTTGGAGGGTAGTAACTTTTATTTTTTAACTGTGAAGATTAAGTAGAGAGCATCCCCATACTGATTTATTGATCTTTGAGCATTTAGTAAAATTTGGTTTTGTGAGATAAGATCCTTGGCAGAGGGAGTGTATTTTTTATTAAGTTGGTGCAAGTAGCACAAGTAAGTGTTTGTTTAGGAATTTATGGGAGTAGATCATCAGATGAGGTAGTTCAAGCCACTGCAGTTTTTAGTGCTATACAATGGTGAGTTCTGCTTTGTAGTTTAGCACAAACTTGGACATTTTATTCTTGGTTGTTTACAGTTTGTTTAGTTAGGAATTTGATTGGGCTTCAGGACTGCAGCCCCCCCCCCCAACTGTACAAAAGAAAGAAAAAAGAATCAACACAAGAAAAAATAAATAAAACAACAAACACGAGTCCCGGAACTCGTGCATGCACACTCAAGGCATTTCCCGAGCCCCAGAACTCACGCATACACACTTGTGGTATTTCCCAAGTGCCAAAACTCGCACATGATAACTCACAGCATTTCCTGAGTATGGACTGCTATTGAACCAGTCTGGAGCATGCATACAGAATACGGACTGCTGGTGAGACAGTTCAGATTAGGAAGACAGCCTGCAACAGCAAAGATCCCAGAAGTTTATAAGTCAATGCAGTTACAATCGCATAGACTGGAAGGGGATTGGACTGCAATGTCTGCAGGCTGGAGCCTGCTCTCGTGGGAAGGACAGGAGCTTGTCTCTCTCAGGGCTTTTGTTTTGAAACTGGAGTGAGCTTGTGGAATAACGAAGCTGAAGGTTTTTGGAATGAAACTCTGCAGGTACTTGTTTATACTAACAGAAGTGTGTGTGTGTGTGTGTGTGTGTGTGTGTGTGTGTGTGTGTGTGTGTGTGTGTGTGTGTGTGTGTATAAGTGTGTAAAATGCCCCAGTAGCTAGAAAGAAGTCAGGAAATATACCTGGTGGGTAGACTCAAACCCTGCACATTGGGAGTAGGTAGCAAGAGCTTGAATTCCCTACCCACCACCACTTGTGAAATTTTTGCCTAATATTTTTGCTCTGTTCCTCATAATATCTGTGTTTTTCTAGATTTTGAATTCACTAAATAATGACAGGCATTTGAATTTCAGACTTCATATTATTTAGAAAGTACATGGTAACACAAAACCTTTTATTCTAGCAATTTTTGTTTATAAGATCAATGTTTGGAATGTGTTCCTATTTTTGGGG
Organism: Protopterus annectens; assembly: GCF_019279795.1. Taxonomy (NCBI): domain Eukaryota; kingdom Metazoa; phylum Chordata; order Ceratodontiformes; family Protopteridae; genus Protopterus; species Protopterus annectens. Next base: position 811,794,664 of record NC_056743.1, read on the forward strand.
CTATATTCCCCCATTATTGGCTTTGCTCATGTATTTTGTGCTAACAGGTTGAGAACTATGGTAAGAACTGAATTCACTGAATATGTTTGGGGGCTGTATTCTCCCATTATTGGCTTTGTCTAGGTGTCTTGTGCTGAGAAGTTGATAGCTATGGTGAGATCTGAATTCACTAAATGATAGCCATTTAAGTTTCAGTCTACCTGTCTTTTGAGAAGCAGCTGATTTGGCATAGTGATATTTTGCTCTGACTATAGTGCACACAGTCCTAGGTTCAAGACTTGGCAATGAAATGCATGGTGGCAACACAGCATTTTATTCTAGCAACTTTCCAAGATTATGCAAGTAATGTTTAAAATGTGTCCCTAGTTTTTGTCCTTTTGTCCCCCCTAATAAAGTTTGGCTTTTTCCAGATGTCTTGTGCTTCAAAGTTGAAAGATACAGTTGATTGTCGAGTGTATTTTACAAGGAGCTGAGAGCTTGAAGAGAAGTTTAGTGTTGCTTATGCTGTGTCTGCTTGCATTGTTAATAGCACAACAGGTAGTGTACTTTCTTTTGATGCAGAAGACTATGGGTTCTACTCCCACAGTATATAGATGCATTAAAGATACTGTCCTGTGTTGTACTTTTAAAGGGGTGGATGGTGCAGTCCTGAGAATGTCCTCTTTTTTGGAGATACCTAGTAATGATGAACCTGTTATCAGTTTGCCATCCATTCCCTATTGCAATATTACTAGCTTATCATTATTTTAATGTAGCATAGGCAATTTATTCCTCAAGAGCAACAGACACTTTATTTGTAGATGAAACAATGAAATATAAAGGTGTGTTCTAGCAGCAACCTCTTCATTAATTACAGATCTCTTTTACTTCTGCACAGATTGTGCATATTTACCGATACTGGATTGTCGAAGTGTGAGTAGATTTTATGATGGAAATGTTCTGAATTGGGCAGTTTTGTCATTATTGGTGCATACATTTGTTTCACTGATTACTGGAAAAATGTTCAAAACAATAAATTTAAAATGCCCTCAGAGAAGGCAGAGAAGTTTTAATGCTAAGTCTACTTTCATTGTGAAACTGCATTGCTTTGTTTAGCAGATGTCTATTAGTGTTTGTGCTGTAAAATGTAAAATAAAACTTTTAAATGAAATCCAAATCATTGCAGAAGTAAAGCAGTATGCACATTATAGTGTTTATGGTAAATGGGGTGAAATAGCCAAGTAATGGGGCATTGGAATAGCTGCAGGGGGGAAGCCCCATTCGACCATGATTTTGTGAAGGGGAAGGGCGGCAAACTCAGCCCCGGCTGAACTATACCTCTCAACTGTCCAGATTTTTGCAGAATGAAAATATTTTTGCTTCTTATTTTTGGTTTGTTTCTCATAACATTTGTGGTTTTCTGGCAAATCATTTAGGAATTAAGTCACTACATAATGACAGACATTGAGTTTCAGACTTCATACCCTTCAGAAAAATGCATGCTAAAGTAAGACCTGTTATTCTGTCAACTGTCTAAGTTTATACAAGAGCAATGTTTAGTACTGTTTGCATGTTCCCCCAATATATTTGGCTTTGTCCAGATTTCTTGAGTTAAGAGGTTGACAGGTAAGAGCAAATAAATCACTTTATAGAATTAGATATATCCAAAACCTCTCAACTGTCCCCAATTTTGGCTCAGAATGTTGCTCTCCCCCTAATAATCCCTCCGCAAAATGGCAAATTTGGAAGAAAACATGAAGGGTTTACAATTAATAAATAATTGCAATGATCAGAGTTACTTTTAATTTCAGAAATGCATGTAGATTCTCTTATTTTGTCAGCTGCTCAAGTTAACAGTACTAATATTAAAAAAAGTGTCCCTTCTTTGACAGGTTCCCAGCTGTATTGTATGGCTATTTTATATTTTTGCATCACATTTTTGGTCCATTTTTCATAAAATTGTGTTTTCTGGCAAATTAGTGGCAAACCATTAAAGATTAAAGTTAAAAAATAATGACAGACATTTGAGTTTCAGATTTTATACCCTTCAGAAAATTCATACTAATGCAAGACCTACTATTCTATTATCTTTCTACGTTTATAAGAGCAATATTTAAAAATTGTCCTTATTTTTGAGCCATAGTCACACTTCTATTTATGGCTTTGTCCAGATTTCTTGCTCTGAGTTTGAGAGCTATGACAAATGTGTCAGGGCCATCACCATCAGCCAGAGACATTTCAAATTGTGCCATACTTGTTGCACCCTACTCCCCCATGTAGTCACTCTGGATGTGTCCAAGCAAGGCAAGGAGTAGTTATGCAGTGTAAGTGTGCAGAGTAGACACATGTACTACAGTGACTTTTCATCTGTTTTTAATTTTGCAGAATGTTCTGGTTTTCTGTCATATTTTTATACTGTTGACATATGCTTCTTCTTATTCAGAAAATGCATGTTGTTGCAGTACCTGTTGCTCTGTGTTTAAGTAGCAATGCTTTAATTATCATCAGGTAAGCTTGTCTCAGACTGTAAGATGCAAGTAAGCTTTAATAAGCATACTGTTTAAGAATTACCAACATTGAAAGCCTTTTTGTTGTTGCCATGCAGAAAATATTTACAAAACTAGATCGCATATAAGCCTTAGGTATTGAAATACACATGACAGTATTTGTAATAAAGGACATGATTACAGTATTTTCAGAAGCTCATTACATTTGTTGGAGACTTGCAGTCATCTTTGCAGTAAACTAAACAGAATGCCAGTCTATCATGTGTGGTCCATAACCTGTGCAGTAATCCTTTAAGCAATTTATCTTGAGCTTGTTTCTTGTTTGCTGTTCATTTTTTACTTTGATCATGTTTTCCCCATGAAACAAGTAAATAGCTGTTGTCAGGCAGCAGGTCTTTTTTGACTAAGAAACATTTTTACAAGTGGGGGTATCACAGAAATTGCTACTTTCACCATGTTACTTAGTACTTTTATAAAGCTGAATATAAATTATATTTAGAACTGCAGTGCAAGGAGAAGTGATTAGAGTTGAGTGCTGCTAGTTTATTTTACACTTGATTTTGATTGGCATTACAGTAATGTATTTAAAAAGTAATTTCTTTTTTTCATGCCTCACGACCTTTTTCTTTCCATCTAGATATTAAGTAAACTGTCATGTAGCCAATACATTAAAATATTTTTTTCTTCTGCACTTCATTTTGTCTTGATTGGACTCTCATAATGACGGTTTGGCACCCAGGGCAGAGTATTTAATTAAAGTCGCGGTTTTTAGCATAGCCCCACCCCTTTCTAGTAGGCTATACTCCTTCCCATTGGCCCCACCCATTCAGCTGTCTCCTGCAGCCCCCCTTTGATTTGAAGCCACCAGTCACCACTGATTAGAGGTGTACAGTAGAGTAATGAGTGACAATGACTGTGTGGTAGTTACAAAGGTCTGTTCAGTAAGAAAAGCTTTGGCCTTTTTTAGTAACTACATTTTTATTGGTTTTGTTGACAGCTAGTCAGTCATGACACCAAGTAATTTTGTCTGGCCAATGCATTCATTGATGGTTTGGGCCAATGAAGTGATATGAAATGTGTATGATGTGGCACAAACATCTGACGGTGGAAAGAAATGAGTTGTTTTTTCTTTCAGTAGTAGATGTTATTGGGTGAGACATTTTTCAATATGACTGAAATTGTCTTATGTGAGCGGTAAGAAATGCCTGAGCAAATTAATGTGGAATCATCTGTATATTGTATGAGTGAGTTCTGACTGAGTTTTGCATATTATTTATGAAAATGTTGAAAATGTTGAAAAGAAGAGGTAGCACTATTGACCCTTGTGACACTAGCATTGTAATTTGTAGGAAGACAGAGCAGGTATTTTTAATTTGACACTTTGTGATCTTTTACAAGATAATTATGAAACCATTGTAAGGAAGAACAACTGATATTGTGATTTGTTATTGTTGTTATCAGTACGGGTGCGAGGCAGTTTCAAGTGCTTTACAGAGATGTAGAAAAAATGATTCCACTAGCAGATGTTGGCTTGTATTTTAATTGATTACTTTCATGAAAGATAACAGTGCAGCCTCAGTATTTCGCCCTAATCTGAATCTGTGATGTGAGGGGATGATTAACTTGCTGTTGTTGTTGTTGTTTAGGCAATATAACTATCACTTAAGAAGGCATCTTTGTAATATTTTGGAGATCAAAGGTAATATCACAGTAGGTCTATAGTTAGTGATTTAAGTGGATTTACCATCACTCTGTTGCAGATTGACATAAGATCACTTTCATAAGACTGGGGTGTTTGCCTGTTTTACAAACCTATTAAAGCTGATTATGCAGTTGTCTGCCAGCAGATCTGAGGAAGTTTTTCATTGTAAAACAAAGCACTTATTTTATCATTTTTTTTAAATTGAAAATAAAACCAGATTTTAATGAGCACAAGGTACTTATTGGGCTGTGCAAGAGGCTCCGGACCTTAGGAAGTCTTTGTTTTTTCAGCATTTGGTTCATTGGCTGTTGTTTTTGTGTTCATTAGTAGATAGTTTGGAGTAGGCTTTCTATTGGGTTTTTGTGAAGTGTTACCTGTGCTCCAGAAACATTTAAGAGTGTGCTCATGATTTTTGAGTAAATGATTAGAACATACAGGGGATTATGATCTGGTCACTGATCATGACCTGCTTATTATATGTACTTGAGACATGGATGTGAGTAAATGATTAGAATATACAGGGGATTATGATCTGGTCACTGATCGTGACCTGCTTATTATATGTACTTGAGACATGGATGTGAGTAAATGATTAGAATATACAGGGGATTATGATCTGGTCACTGATCGTGACCTGCTTATTATATGTACTTGAGACATGGATGTGAGTAAATGATTAGAATATACAGGGGATTATGATCTGGTCACTGATCGTGACCTGCTTATTATATGTACTTGAGACATGGATGTGAGTAAATGATTAGAATATACAGGGGATTATGATCTGGTCACTGATCGTGACCTGCTTATTATATGTACTTGAGACATGGATGTGAGTAAAAGATTAGAATATACAGGGGATTATGATCTGGTCACTGATCGTGACCTGCTTATTATATGTACTTGAGACATGGATGTGAGTAAATGATTAGAATATACAGGGGATTATGATCTGGTCACTGATCGTGACCTGCTTATTATATGTACTTGAGACATGGATGTGAGTAAATGATTAGAATATACAGGGGATTATGATCTGGTCACTGATCGTGACCTGCTTATTATATGTACTTGAGACATGGATGTGAGTAAATGATTAGAATATACAGGGGATTATGATCTGGTCACTGATCGTGACCTGCTTATTATATGTACTTGAGACATGGATGTGAGTAAATGATTAGAATATACAGGGGATTATGATCTGGTCACTGATCGTGACCTGCTTATTATATGTACTTGAGACATGGATGTGAGTAAATGATTAGAATATACAGGGGATTATGATCTGGTCACTGATCGTGACCTGCTTATTATATGTACTTGAGACATGGATGTGAGTAAATGATTAGAATATACAGGGGATTATGATCTGGTCACTGATCGTGACCTGCTTATTATATGTACTTGAGACATGGCTGTGAGTAAATGATTAGAATATACAGGGGGTTATGATCTGGTCACTGATCGTGACCTGCTTATTATATGTACTTGAGACATGGATGTGAGTAAATGATTAGAATATACAGGGGATTATGATCTGGTCACTGATCGTGACCTGCTTATTATATGTACTTGAGACATGGATGCCAAGAAATTCACCTTGAGAGAAAAGTCTGAGAGGTGAATATTGCCATCCATGTCGAGAACACATAATGTTAGGTTACAATCAGAGATCCAATCATTCTTTGTAGTGCATGGAGACTTATCTGCTGCATTTACTACTAGTTGTAGAAAAATCCAAAGTGTTGTGCCAGCTTTGAAAGCCAGTAAACAGTTGACAAGGACTGTCAAACAGACAACAGGAAATGCCCTTATGTATTCTGTGTCTAAGGGAAGCAGTTGGGTCAAAAATACCTTTTGAGTGGCTGTAATGTTGTAGGCAGCAAGCAGAAATGAAGTTAAGCTGTTTACTTCTCAGCACTGTTAGCCTTTACTGCCTAGTACCAGATGTGATCTTTATAGAGTGCAGAGGATGCTTAACAGCTTGCTTCTCATACTAGAGTAGTACTGAACCAAGGTATTTTTAACTGATACTGAAGCAAAATCACAGCGCTTCATGCACTACAATTTTTTATCATTTCCTTTCAGTGTTTTATCAAATTGCTGATGAACTTGTGGGATTTTGGAAGATGTCCATTCCTTCCAGACTTTTTCTCAGACTTACATGGTTTGTCTTCCAGTGGGCAGTTCGATATTTAACTTTTTAATCTTATAATGGTGGTCTAGAGTTTAGTATCTGAAGGAAAAAAATCATTCAATGAAGCAACTGCTTCATCTAGTGGAAGCTAGGTTAGTGGTTTCTAGTTACAACATTTCAATAGTGAGCTAAAAGTATTTTTATTAAATCGTTTCATGTTTCAAACCCAGATAAGTTTGATATTCTAAGTGATTTTGTGTAGCATATGATGACATAAATAGGGAGATGGTTACTTATGACATCTGTGAGAATGCCTGATGTGATTATAAAAGAGGAGTTTAAATTAAAGTAGATATTCTCAGTTTTTAGCTTTATGTGTCCTGGTAAAGTATTGTATTAGCTATGAAAATCCATACAGATTAATGTTTAGGTTATCTGTTTTCAGTTATTGTCAGTTCTAAATGTTTTCCAGCCTATATTAGTACCCTAAGTATTATATAATTGCTTTTTATATCTCAGGTAATCCAGGGGAAAGACATCTTTTAAGGCAAAAAAGTGTATGTATTCACTAGGTAGAATATATATATATATATATATATATATATATATAGAGAGAGAGAGAGAGAGAGAGAGTATTGACTTGTGTGTAATAAGCTTTAGAGTAGTTATGTAGGTATTGTAATACTGATTTTTTTTATTAGCTTAGCTTTTCAGAGTAGAGTCTAGCTATGCCTCTGGCATGTTTACTTATCCATTCAGAGTGTAGTGTGTTGTATCCTGGTGAGAGAAAGACGGTGTCTTCTAAATGTGTTTTAAGCCATGCTTTTGTTATGGTATGTCAGGCTGATAATATGATAGCCAGGAATGTGTTTCCCTCATTTTATTTCAAATGCTTCTCGCATTAAGAAGGAAGAAAGTTATGCCATTATGTTTGATCCAGTGATCAGTTTCATGGGACTGAGGGGTCGTATTTTTATTGGTAGGGCATGGATTAAGTTTTATGACATCACAGATTAAGAGAGCAAGGGAGAGGTGGATTTGGTGTGGGCTGCTTGTGTGTTTTAGTTTATTAATGAGACAGATCACTTCATGTCTGTACTGATTATCTGCCACTTAATATATATATATATATATATATATATATATATATTTTTAGCTTGGTAATATCATTTACATTATTGTGAGACTGATTAGCTATTTGTTACAACGGGAAAGGTGGGGAAGCAATGGTAGTCTGCTGCCTTGAATGTACACCCACTGCAATAGATAAAGATGGTTCTGGACTGCTGTAAAAAGACTGCAAAATGACAACAGAGCAAAGGTGATGCCTATAAAAGTATATACCAAGGACCAATCAGTACTTTCTAGTTTGTGCAATAGAGTAAATTTTGAAGAGTTTAGTATTGGCCTGGTCAGCATTGTTTGAGGAGGGCTTGAAGGTCTGTATTGACCAGAATGAACAGAAACGGCTGGGATCTAGAAAAAAACTCTGCAGCTCATAGTTTGTCTGAAATGTTAGCTTTGACTATGTCTAGAGTGAAACTTTTTCCTGTGGTTGTAGTTGGCATTTTTCTTTCCTATCTGTGACAGATTCTTTAAGGAAACAGACTGTTTAAGTGGAATTTTAGTGGTGTTTTTGAACCACTTCAGTCAGGTGAACTAATATCAACTTCTTTTATTTATTTATTTATTTATTTTTTTGACTTGGCTAAAATCGCAAGACCTCATACAATCTCAGAGTCTACTTTCACCTTATTTTTCATTATTATTAATTGATGTTGCATTTGTTTCATCTGTGTCTTTGTCCTTTCAAATCTCACATATTTTTAGTATGGCAGGTTCAGTCATTTCACATAAACATCAAACAAGACTGCCAAATTTCCTTACTCATTCTGAATGACCTCCAAACTAGTACTCACTTCAAGCACATTTAGTTCCAACCCCTTTTTATAACTCTTTACCAGATGGACACAGTATATCATGGGAGTCCCATTCCAACTCATGAGCAACTTCTCTTTTGTAGTATCCAAAATCCAACATAAAATCTAGGAAAAGACATCTTTACTATTAAAGTTAAAAATATTCACATCAAACACAGTAGTTTAGCTTGCGATGAAAGATAGTTTAGAATTTCTCCAAGACGGGCAGCTTGCGGAGGCACCTGGTTGCAAAGCACCTTAAATGTGCTCGTCTGTCAGGTTTTATTGCTAACTGCTTTACTACACTGTAATGTGCTCAGGCATATCCACAGAACTAAATACTGATTTATTGATTGACAGACATGAATGCAGACAAACATAACCAAGGTCTAAGACTATATGAAGGTAGATTATAACAACAGAACTATTTGAAGTAGAAATAATAGAGTGAAGTGCGATAAGGGAGGCAAACAGTTTCACACTTATAAAAGAGTAAAGCTTGCAGGCAGTCATAAACAGCGCCATATACAGCAAAAATGAAAATGAAGAGAAAGAAAAAAACAACGCAGTTCAATAAACGATTTAAAGAAAGAAGAGAAGTATAAGTGGAGTATGAGGAAACTGAGAAACAGACATCAAAGGAATCAAAAAGTCTGTCATAGATGGAGATACAGAATTAGTGGAAGGAATCAGTCAGAGAGAAAAGTTTCACAAGGCCAAGGCACACAAGTGAGAGAAGGCATTTGAAGGTGAAGCTTCAGGGATTACAATACAGTTGGGTTTATAGTAAGGAAGCCAACAAGACAGAAATTCTTAATGGATTTTTGTCTCATTCTTGATGGAGGAAATTGACTCATACCTAAGAGAGCTGTACAGACTGAGCATCAGGAGTTTAGAAAGGAAAATCAAAAATTTCTGAAGGCATAGCTCCTAGGATCCCAAGGATCCCAAGGAATGTAATAGGTGGGCTCTCAGATTCCAAGACAAAGCATTTCACTCAATCACTTTGCTACAATAATGATCTAGAGGACAGGAGTAAAACCACAGTGCTACCACTCCACAATGGGGACAAAAATGATCCAGAAAACTACATATATGTAAGCCTCATCTTAGTAGCAGATAGGTTTATGCAGATGATACATAGAGAGATTACTTAAGGTCTTGGAGGCAAGCACCTTAAAGGCCAAAAAACAGTATGGGTTTTGTCCAGCGGGTCATGTCAGTTAAGCCCAATCCATTTCTATGAACAAAATGTTCTAGAACAAAGGGGTGGAATGGGGTCTATATCACAATGTTGAATGTTGAACTTGTCGAATGGCTAAAATGTCGAAAGTGCCATTCATCGAAAGGTTTTTTTTGTGGGATCGCGGTACAGTGAGGATCAGAGAATTTGCCCTTTCCTCACTGTAGTGCGATCTCAGAGTTGGTATATATAAAACAGTTTCAATGAACAGCACTTTCGACATTTTAGCCGTTCGGCATTTTCAACATTCGACAATGTGATATAGACCCGGGGAATGCCATGGACATTGTATACCGACCTTTAAGTAAGGTATTTGACTCAGCTCATACAGAAAACTGACAGGCAAGTTCAATGGACTTAGAATGAGGAATATGACAACTATTGACAACTATTTCACTAACTCCTCTTCTACTCTGTTTGAATTATTACCTTTATTTTTGTCTTCTTCTCTCTGAGATGTAATTTCATTTTTTAATCCTCTTGTATTAAAAACACGAAAGTCATTCTAATGCTATGTTAATAATGTTTAACTACTGTGAGTACCTCTTGTACATTTTTTACTTTTATAATGATAGTGTACTGTGCTGTGAACTGCATCCTATATCTTTATTTTATTTGCTTGTACAATACACCATTATGTATTTGTTTGTCTTTTGCATGACTGTAAAAATTTATGGAGCTTTTCTCCTCAGGTCTCCACTGAAAATGGGCCTCTGGCTCAGCTGAATTAACCTGGTTAACAAATGTCAAATAAATAAAAAATAATAACAAATATGCTAACAAATTGTACCTCTACACAACTACGTGAAAGAAGCCTGGCAAAATCAGGGACAATTTTTAAATATTACTTTTATAAACTTAGAAAGTTGCTTGGATAATATGTGTTTAATTAGCATGCATTTCTGAAGGCTAAGAAGTATGAAACAAGTAACTGTCATTATTTAGTGACTTCAGTCCTCATTTTGCAAGAAAACCACACATTTTATCAGGTACAGACTGAAAATATGAGACAAAAGTCTGGACATTCTGCAAAAATCTGGACAGTTGAATGGTGGAACCACACAGTGGTGGCAATGGTGGAGGGCCTTGTCAACGCAGAGAGAATGGTTGAGTGGACTCCTCCAAGGTTTGGTCTTGGGTCAAGTGCTCCTCAGCACTTCTATGTCAGAAATCCAAAGAGGAAGTGAGAACGTGACTGACCTCTTTGTAGATGATACTGGGATAACTGGCATTGAGAGTCAAGGGTAAGCCTGCTAAATGATCTAAGGAGACTGTCATACTGGTAATGAAAAAAGGCTAATGTGGTTTAAAGCATGCAAGTGCAGCAAACCTTTCAAAGGTGTAACAACCTGAAAATAAAAAACAAGCTGGGTAGACTCATCTTTAAGAACAGAGAATCTTAAAAAGCAATGAACTACCCAGACCAAAAATAGGACAGCTGTAACTAAATATATTAAGGATCTAAGATGTATCGTTATAGGAACTGACTTGAGAAGCAGAAAGGTTTTACAACTTCTCTTTTGCTCTAAGAGTACTCAGATCACAGCAGACATATTCAGCTCACAGCAGGAATACTCTGTACAGTTTCAGAGCTTTTAGGGAAGATGAAATCAAGTTCGTCCAGAGGGGCATGGAATGGATACCATGGCAATAAGAGGAGCTAGAAGATAAAGATATGAGAAGAGACTGCGGGAGTTAAAATTTTTAACATGGAAAATAAAGGATGGAATAAGGGACAGGATATGTGTACGTAAAGTAATGAAGGGACAGTGGGATAGAATAAGTTTAAACAAGAAAGGAATTGGGAAGAAGAGGGAACAACCTTCAGGCCAAAGGTATCAACCTCAAGCAAGACAATATAATGTACTTTTTCTTAGAAAGAGCAGTAGATAGGTGGAGTATGTTCAGAAGGACCAATGGATTGTTACAACATAGATGGGTTAGGTACTAGGCTAGGAGAAAAGGTATATATGCTATGCTATGCTACGCTACGCTGTGCTGTGCTGTGTTGTGCTATGTTATGCTATGCTTCAGTTACATGAATGCTATCTACTCAAAAAGGGCAAAATAAATAGACAAATTTGTCTTTTTTTGTCATCAACAATCTGCAATGTAATGTATGCACATCTAAAATATGAAGTACTGTTTGCTGTGAGTTGGCATATGCTAGGTAATATAAGCAGGTTGATATTTAATATAACAGAGGTACTAATTTCAGTAAAAAGTTAGATGATGGTATGGAAAAGCATCACATCTTGAATGCAGATTCTCACAATGAAGCCCACACATCAAGTGTTTGAATATAGAAATGATGTCACTAGAAATAATAATAGCTAAAAATAAAAAGGCACTACTTTAAACTTCCAGATGGCTCACATGGAAGAAAAACAAGTTACTGCAATAGAGGTTTGAAATAAAAGATGTGAATAAGTTGCAAATAAGATATTTCAAATGCAGAAGGCTTCTAGATGTCATGCAGTCTGTGTCCTCCTGCAGATGTCATCATGTCTGTTATGATGCAATGATAGCTGGATGTATTTACACAGAAGAGTACTGTACTTCAGTGTGTCCATGAGTGGGACCAAAAGGACCCCAGAGGCTATCTGGGTATGTAACAAAATATGAATGACAGAGATCAGCCACAGAAGAAAGTGATTCCACTTTCTCTAATATCTGGTCCTTGCATGTGGCTTTGCAATACCAACAATTCATCCTTTACCTTATGCAATACCTGAGATCAACCAACAGTCACATGTTTAGGATTCATGAATAATGAGGAAGTGACTTACATTAAGACAGACCACAGTACCCTGCTTTGGTCTTCCATGTTTGTGCAGTGGGAAGTATTAGCTGTACTGCTGTTAGATGCTGCATTTAGTGAAGCCACATCTGGTCAGGCTGCAAGATGACATAAGACTTATTTCTTCCATCAGAAACTTCATCAGCAATTTCTAAGTGGTTGGCATGAAAAGCAATGTTTTATAAAATGAGTGAGAAATAATGCATAGGAAGATCTTATCAGATGTTTTCCTGCACAGGAAAGCTCAGATAGAAATGAGTTACTTTTGTAGCAAGAGAGGATTAAAATTTATGCAACACAGCTTTAAAAATGCACACTATTTGAGCATGAGTTATATGACTTAGGAAACACTAAACACTATCACTCATATTCTGAACTAACCACTTAATGTGTCTCTGTGGCTATTTAAGTGGTCATGGATGTACAATGACAACAGTTCTGGAAAGCAGTTCCTTTTTCCAAATCTTATTACTTATTTCCAAAGTATGAATGGATAGGCCTCTTTGTGCAAGACTGAACATGGGAAAGGACTGGGAAATTCTCTTTCTCTGCTGCAATAAAAGTTCAGGGTTGGTATATATCAGTAGCAGAGGATGTTGGGGGTGCAGGGGGCTTACCTCCTGCAAAAAAAAAAAAACAAAAAAAAACCCCAAAAAAGTTTGATGTGCTTTTTTAAAATGTGTTGTTATGTGATCAGTTATGCTTGAAGTTTTCACATTTGAGGAATTACATATTCGATTATATGCCATATACCTGTTTTTTTATTCACTGTACTGATATTAACAAACAAAATTACCAGGGACTCTGAAATAATGTAATTCTACAGGACTTCTGGCTAATAAGAGAAAATGTTCATCATCCATTTTAATTACTGTCTACTGGAAAAGCGATGGCAACAGGGTTTCATTACTGGTTTAGTAGACATCAACCACAGCTCACTGGATTTACGTAATGAATTATAAGCTATAGCCTGTAGACCTGAGTTTGATTTCTTTTCCCTCCCCTTGAATACTGTGACTCAGGAGCAAGATGCTTAAAGAGAACAAAGCTCCTGGTTTACCTCACTTAGGTCAAGTATGACCTACATGGCAAAATAATAATAATAATAATAATAACAACAACAACAATAATAATAATAATAATAACAATAATAAAAATGAGAAAAAAGTATCCAAAGGTGAAATCTAATCAGAGAAAAAGAATGGAGATTACTGCTTGCATATGCAACAACGCCTGTAAAATACACAGATGCAACATTAAAGGCATATTAGCCCCAAAGCAAAAGTTTTTTCTTACTCCAATAATAAACGTATGCCTATATCTATCTCTCTTTTAGAAACCAAGCTTGCGCTTTCCTTAGGTGTACATTTGTTACACGATAACTATTTCCTGATTAGCTTTAACTTACTTCTGCCATTTAGAGCTGTCCATGTATAATGCATGCATTGTACTTTTCCCATAATGAAGTTGGAATTGTGGCCTCATTATACTCATCACATTCACAACACATTTTTGGCCTTTCATAAGCCTATTTCACAATTTATGATCTCTAAGGGGTTCTATTTATAAGAAGTTTTTGGAACTGGAATATATTAGAAAAATTAGTTCTGGAGCATGCTCATGGATTAAGCAGGAACCAATTCCATCCTTTGCTAGGTCATTAGACAGAGAATTAAAGATAAGTGTATAATCAATTCTACAATAGTTCTGTACAAAAGGGAATAAAACATAAAGTATTTCCCTGTAGGCTCAATTAAACACCAAGTATCAATTAAATCCAAATATGCCATTGTGTATCACAGTTTCCTTTCCTTAAAGCTGGATTTCTTCAAAGTGGATATATTATTATTTTTTCAAAATATGGACAAAAAAAAAACTGAAGTCAAATGGGAGTTTGCTCCTCTTCTTCGCTACTGATTTGTCAGCTTCTTTTCAATAAAAGATACGTTACATTTTTCGATGGCACAACGATTATTAATGTAAAACCCATAATGTAAATGACACGTCCCCGATCGGACACAGACTGATGAATTTTGGTTTGCTGAGTGCTGAAAATAATACATTTGCTTTACGTTTGTTTTAAATATCACAAGGATTTGTGTTCCTTTGCTTAATGATTATGGAACACTTTCTAAAATATAAAACTCTGCTGCTTCTTTCCTATCCCTGTAGTAAGCATGCTCTCTGATGTAATGCAGCAACATTTATGGAACAAATTCTTTTTCTATAACATAGCATAAAATGAAGCCTCAGTGTGTCCAAATACAATACAACCAAGAAAATACTAGGTAAAACTGTCTTATTAATACTTAACTAGTAAACACATTGCCTCGATCTAATGGCGATGCAGAAAGGAAATATATATATATATATATATATATATATATATATATATATATATATATATATATGAGAAAGAGAGAGAAAGATTGATATATTTGAACTCCTTCATCAAACTTAATTTGCAGTAACAGTACATGAAGTTAGTATTTTATGCTCTTATGGTGATAGACCAGAAGCATATGTTTAGATGTATTACCAATCAGAACAGGCAGTGCTATTTGACTGGAGCTCAGTGAAGCATTAGATGTTAATTCTAATACTCCTAATATAAATTAAAAGGTCTTCATGGTTTTCTTTGGGGTAAGTAACTACTTTCAGTTCATACCCTGCCTTAACACTGGCACACAGGCTTCCTGCAGAGTGTATCATGGCTATGCATGTTGCTATATAAGTCGACACTAGAATAACAGCAGTAATGAATAATAGAGGTGTTTACATACACGGCAGGACGTTTTTGGATATAGTTCATTTCATTGAGACACAATAAATCAAGGAAACCCTTCAATAAAATCTGACAAACAAAAACAGAAACTATTATATTCTAGGTGAAATGATGGGGGGCATCACACACCCTTCAACCTTAACCTGTTGTGAGGTCACATCACTGTGCAGCAGGTTCATTCTTCAGTGTATCAGTTCTCAGCTGAATGTCTTGTTATTAGTTTCCCTGCTAATGCCATTATTGTTATGAAATATATTACTGTCTGGGAGAAATGAAAGGCAAAACAAATGTACTGCCACATATTCCTTCAAAGGAAGAAATATATTAGAACTGCATTCCTGAATGGAGTACAAATAAGAGATGTAAAACATTTGCATGTTGTTGAAAAAACAGGGATGAGGCAAACATAAGGGACTAAGAAGCAGATTCCGTGTTAAAAACTACAAAGGATATCATTCAACATTTAACAAATAGTATGTTTTAGTGGGTGACATAGTGTGGGCAGTTCATGAGACATGATGTGTATGGGAAAGAAAGTGGGACAATGAGGCATACTATGAAACGTGCATAAACAATGCTGCTTGTCAGCTATGTGGCATCATGAGGCACTGTTTTAAGAGTTATTGTTTCTGAGAAAAGAAATGTGGAGAGGAAGGGTAAAGACGTGTGGAGTGATGAGGCTGTAAAAGAATCAAACAAGGAGACTGTGACTGAACAGTCAAATATGCAGAAAGTGGTAAACCAAAAGAGAGGAAAATACATGAGTTTATGGAAGGAGACTCATTAAGAAGAGGACGAAGGTAAATGATAGACAACAGATGAGATACTTGAGAAAAACAGATACATAGTTTTAGATAATACCAAAGATGAAAAATATGGAATAATTAAAGTCAAATGGAAGTTTAGTACAAATGGTTAAAGCTATAAGTTGCTACTAACCTTCATACTGTAGTCCTGGGTTTGATTCCCATAGCTTCCATTTGCCAGTCATATAACATAGCAAGTCACTTAACCAAACAGTGATCTTGCATCACCTTAGAAAAGAGACAATTGTATCTAGTGGTTTACCTACTTAAAAATAAATTCAAAAAATAGGGTGCCATATCTTGACATACAAAAACAGAGATAACATTTAGTATAATAAGTATGCATATACTACATATGAAAAAAGATTTAACCTATATTTTTTCCAAGGGTAGTTAGAAGTGGACATGATGAGATGCTTCAGTTATGCAGTGTAATAGACATGGAGGTAGGAAATGAGATAAAGCTGGAGGTGAAACTGTATATAGAAACAGTCTGAACGAGATGGAAGGAAGGGATTTTACATGTTAAAGAAGGTCAAAATCTAAGATCAGTTTTACAGTGGATAAATAAATGATAGTGGAGAATGAGTGAAAACAAAACAAGTACATCTAACTGATCATACTTTAGTCAGTATGAGTGGGAACTGGCACAAGGGGAAAGACAGGGAACAATAAAAGTTTTTTTGGAACAAGAATAGACGGCACTAGAAGTAGAACATTTGCCGGAGGATCACTAAGAGATTATAGCATTTTCGGACCTGTAAAGAGAATGCCTATTGTCTTGAAAGAGACAATTCGAAAAGTTGTATCAGGAAATTAGAAATGAAAAAAAAAATAAACAGGTTAATGATTTAAGAGAGGAATACAAATGCATACTGCAAAAACTGTTTGACCATCCAAATAAACAGGATCAAGTAAATAAAGGAAAAAATAAAGGAATGTGATCAGTGAATACTTGCAACAGCAGCAATGGGTATATAATAATAATAGTAATAATAATAATAATAATAGTAATAATAACAATAGTAATAATAGTAATAATAATAATAATAATAATAATAATAGTAATAATAATAATAATAATAATAATAATAATAATAATAATAATAATATAGCTTTTGTTAACAGATCAAGCTCAATGGACAGACAGCCCTTTTTCAAAGGCTATGCCTAGCATAGGAAAATAGATGAAATGGGAATCAAACTAAGGAATACTTCAAGTCTAGATGGACCTGGTCTTAAGCCTCTGTGCCAGTTTGCCAAACTGCTGACAGGTCTATACTCTTATTTTTGCAATAACTTATTCATTTTGCAAAATACATTGAGTCTGAGTTCTAATTTTAAGACCAAGCATATTTATCTTACTTCTACTTAATTAAGATACACACTTTGTGCAACATCTTTTTTTCAAACTGGTAGACTGGCAAATTGATTTTTTGCTAAGGTTTGCCATTTCAGGAGGTATTATACCCCAGTAATGAAATGATATGCTGTTCAGAAATATAACACCTTTGAGCTGTAGTAGAAAAGGCTATTCCAGGAGTGAGACAGGGCAATGTTTCAGAATTTGATACACGGTTTCAGTAACCTGGCCTTGCCTGAGCCAAGGAGACTTGAAGAGTGAGGCGGATAAAGAAGGGGATAACATAAGCTTCAGGGTGGCAGCTTTAGAGTGATACAGTAAGATTATCAATGAAGAAAAACATTGAGTGCTTTAATGTTTAGGAGGGTTAAGAACAACATTAACAGGAGAAAGATTGTCATGAACAAAACAATATTTTTTGGTAAAGGCTTGCATCTAAGAATGAAAAGTTATTTGGAGAACACTACTGGAATAATGTGTGTGGGGGTGGAGGAGTGAGGAGAGCTGTGAACAGAAATGAATACTGTATGAAATCAATAGGTTTAGGAAAGTTACAAGTACTAAACCATAGTCTGGAGAGTTCATTTGTAGAAAGTTTGCTGAAGTAAAATATATGCTATTAAGGTGTATTATTTTAAATGTATCTGGGTGAAAGTTTAGCATGATATAGGATATGTATGGAAATACAATGCTGCTGAGGTCAATGGTGAATGGGCAGATCAAATGTAAGGTGTATATGTATGGAGGAATAAAGGAGTTATGCCCATTAAGGCTAGCATTTTCATATAGGAATAAAGCAAGAATGTTTACTAATCCCAGTGGCGCCTGATTATGCATGAACCTAACAGTATAGATAGCTGAGAGGCCCAGGGGGTGTGGCAGATTAAATTGGTTAATGGATAGATTTTCAGCAATTATATTAAATACAAATGTAGGTGTGATGGCAATGGGAAGCCCTTCAGCTCCATACTGAAATTTTGTGGACGAGAAGTGAGACTGACTCAGTATTTTGAGATAGTTTAGAAACTGGTCTTTGATTTGCCACTTTCTCAAAGGTACTTCAACCTTGTAGTTAATATATTATGTTGGTATGTCAGTATAACATTCACATAGTAAGCACTCGTCGCTCAATCCCAATGCAGAAAAAAAAAAGACTTTAAATCTCTTCTTTTTTGAATTTTGTACTGCCACATTTGTGGTAAAATTTCAATAGGGAGCCATAACAAAATTATGGTGGAGGTGATGTGGGAATTAGTGAAGAGTTTGCGGGAAGCGGATTTCCAAATGAATGAATAAATAAAAGTGTGTATCTGGGAAGAAGGGACAGAGGTTAGTAAGAGGGTGGAGTTTAGGGAAGCCATAGTGAGGAGTGTTAGGATTAGGATGGGGAATGTTATACAGAACCAGACAGAGAGATATTAACAAAGTTAGGCAATGGGGAAGTGCATGGAATAAGCTTATAATGAATTACATGAGTGCAACTAACTTTTTAAGCATGTGTAGATATGAGGGTAATTTCTGGGGAACTAGAGAGAAAGAGAGTGAAAAGAAACTGATTGCTCTTTATGATGATAATAGAATGAAGACTGCATTCCCTTAAAAGAGGTACTATATACAGTCGGCATGAAAGGATATTTGGGGATGGTTTAGAAAGTGCTATATTTAGAGCTAAGCTTGATAGTATATGCATTAAAATTAGTCTGGTGGCGTCAGGAAAGGGAGAATGAAATAATCCAAGATGTGCATGATTTACGGTGAGAGGAATGGAAAATGGTGACTAGATGTAGGTATGAAGGTTGAAATTATAAGATTAAGGACATTTTTACAAAAATGTGGTTAAAATATGTTTTATTGAATTTGCATATAAGAATGGACTGTTCTTAAGACAAAGAAACATAATAGATTTTATGCAGAGGTTGTTTCATAAGACTGCATTAACAAATGCCAGAAGGTAATGGAAAAGTTCACGTTAGGAAGAAAGGGTCTACTTCTTTAAGAGCTATGAGGGCAGAAAGAAACAACTGACCACTTATACCCAGTAATAAGTGCCCTCTGCTTGTTCTAAGTAACAGCAGAGAATAAAATGGTATATTTTTAGGAAAAACTTTATTTTTTGTTCATGATTTTTAGGAAAAATGTTTGCAGAAATATTTGTAGAATAAATTCACATTTTGCCATCACTGTTAGAGGTAACTGAGGATGACAAAAGGATTGGGTGAACAGGACAGAGGTTAGAAAGAAAGAAACTAAAAGACAAACTGGCAAGAGTGTCATGAAGATTATGCTAAAGATTTAAGGACTGCATGGCCTCAGCTACCTTTATAATTTACAACAGAAATAAATGCAGAATGATTAGGTCAAGGGAAGGGGAAAAGGAACAATAATGGCATTATAGCATTGCAGGTATGTTTAGCTATCAATAAATATGCAGAGGATATATTACTGATAATGGTTGAAGAACCTCAGTAAAGACAGACACCGTCTGGCAGTTACTGCTGAATTAGCTTTCCCCTCTAAATTACTTTGTGTGCCAAATGGCACTGTATTTAATGTATCTTATGACCAGGGGACATCATTTGGCACCTTATCTCTTATATGCATGGGTGGCTGTATTGTGGCTTTTGTTTATCATGTCTGTGTCTCATTTCTTTATAACTTTAGTGAAAACTCATGGTTGCCTGGGTTGACAGAAAGGCGAGTTGTTGATGGACCCCATGATTTCATGGTTTAATAAGTAGTGCATTCCAGTCAGATATGATGCTAATGAAATGCAGGGCTGGCTTTAGACAGATTGAACCTATTTGGCCCAATAGGGCCCCGCTCCCTCAAGGGCCTCACACCAATGGCTTGTTGAAGCAATCCAGTTGTAAGTAGTTGTGACTATAATGTTCAGTAAAGAAGGCAGTGCTATAACTCTCAACTGTACAGCTTTTGGCAATACATCTTGATTTTCAGCCTTGCTAGACAAGTTATCACAAAACAATGATCAGACTTTTTAACATATATTTTCTGTTAGATGTAGTTGTTCCTTACTTTGACTCTTTAAAAAAGTCCATATATCTTACAATACTTCTCAACAGTCTCTAATTTGACTCAAAATCTTTCTTTATTACTCCTAAAACTAAGAATTTTCAGAGTAAAGATAGTCATAGATTTCACTTATTAAGTAATGACAATCATTAGAATTACAGACTTCATTACTTCAGAAAATGCATTCTAATTCACATTTTCTTATTCAACTTTTGAAGTTAATACTTTTAAGCACAAAGAGTGTCCCTGTTTGTCCTTGATTGTTTCTGGATTTTTTCCTTGTTTCTAGAGGTAAGCGTTTATTTAGACGCTTTGTTCCAAGCAGATGTGGCTTGCTGCTGTACAGTTTAGCAGTGCTAAACTACATTTGGGTGTCAATTTCTGTGAACCAAGCTGATATGGCTGGCTACTGAGGATTTTTAACAGAGCTAAAGTAAATTACTGCGGCAAGTTTTTAAAAGTATTTTATTAGAATGAAATATCAGTGGCAAACATAAAGTCCCTGTAATTGCTGGATATAGGTTTTGTCTATGGGTGAAAGTAAGTGACCCTGATCTGCTATTGTTTGCCAATGTTATACAGTCATTTTTCTGGCTTTGCAGACCTAATCTATATTTGTGTGAAGTAAGTTGGAGTACTTTACTGTGGTTGGCTGCAATTTGTTTACGTGAAACAGTGATGGAATGAATTACTGTTGTAATTATTGTTTTTTTTTATTATTACAGCCAGATATCTGAGGTGTACATAGTCAGGAACATGGTGATAACTGCTGTATATTGGAACTGTCTGTGGATGTAAATGACTGATCCTGCTATCTTCTGATTAAGTTAAACAGACATTAATCTGGACTTGTAGGACTGGTTCGTGGGAGTCAAGTTGGAATGCTTTTGATGTAGTAATATTTTTATTCATTTATTTATTTGCACTCTGTCAACTGGGTTAGTCCCCCTAAGCCAATGACCTCTGTTCAGGGAAGACCCGTGTTGTAACTTATACTGACTAGGGGAAATTTGGCCAGGGCATGGGGAATCTTCCCTTACTCATTTTGCTAAGTGCTTGACACTGACTCTGGGAGATGGGACCTTGGTTTAACATCTCATCCTATGTCTTTTTTTTAATCACAACCAGATATTTGAACTGCATGCACGCAGTCAATGCACTGCATAATTTTTGTCCAAATTTGCCAGGATGATCATCTGTAGGCAATTGGCACTTTAACTCATCCCCACCCTTACCCTACTCTTGCCTTTGCCACTATTGAGACAAACTAGATTTAGTGGTAGAGGCTTGGTTCAAAAATAATTTGTAAACTTTTACATTTATACTGTTTTGGGTTTTCAGTAACTTGATTCTTCAAAATGTTGGCATCAGGAATATGTGTTTCAATGACTTTACATTTTAGTCACAATCACCTGATGAGGAGGCTGTAGGGGAGAAGCCTGTTAAGGAGGAGGTGTCTGATGAGGAGCCTGTGGAGGAACTGGCTGTGGGGGATGACTTTGTGAGCAGGAGGTCAGTACTGCACTCCATGCACTAATTAAGAGGCAGCATCTTGTTCATAACAAAGAGTAACAAGTGTTAATAACAGGCAGTGTGCATGTTGTCCTGCGGGCAAGCATCAATGTTGCATGTGTATGCATGTATACGTCCGTGGTCAGTCATGTGTGTATGTGTGTGTGCATGCGTATGTCTGTGTGGGTGTCTGCAGGTGTCCTTGGCAGCAGCTCCAACAGACAATGCAGCTCTTTTTCTGGGGTTTGCTGGACATGACTAGGGAACTTGCAGGACATGTATGTCTTGACAATGAACCTCCTTGTCCATACGGGTACCCCTTTTTAAGTAGATCACTTGCAACATCCACAGCATCATAGCATTAAGAGCAGATGGAGGGTTCAATGAGTGTGAGTGGTGGGATGTGCATGGGGGGGGTCTCTGCACAAGCATGTACATTCATGATGCCTCTCAGTACCCTTAACAGTGAATGTTGGCATGGATGTGATGGTGGCATTATTGGCTGGCGACTGTGTCCTGTTCCTCCCACACTTCCCACAGGAAGTAGAGGTGAAAATGCCATGGGATGAGTGGTGACCATGCTGGGTGGCTACACAGGGATATATGCAGTGTACAGATTTCCTATGTTGCCTGTCCATAATGGTACACATCTGCCCCAGGCACTACAGCAGATCTTCATGTAGACCATGTTCAAGGACATCCTTAGCAACTGTAGGCCAAATTTCACAGAGAGGAGCAAAAAAAATCTTCATTGCTTTTAAACTGTTGCAGACAGCTTGTAACAGGTGGCTGTTTCAGTTTATATTCTATACAGAGTGCTAAAGCACTTTACTTCTGATCAGAAATGCAATACCAGCATTTGTCAATGCTGGTAATGCATTGTAATCCTATCCTTATACTCTGTTTCCTACAGCTCATTGACAGGCAATTTATGCCTGACACACACGGTATCCTTGGATCCCCCACCCTGATGGACCTTTTGCATTTCCACAAAATGAAC